>NW_015658752.1:46829-52934 GCF_001515625.1 Sinocyclocheilus rhinocerous | reverse complement strand
GGGGGGGGGGGGGGGGGTCATGATGCCGGCTCAACATCGTGATGTCTATCAGCATCGTCAAACAGTGGCATCGTCTATCGGCCCAACCCTAGTTTTAAGTTTATCCTGATTTAAAATCTACTGAGATTTTCCTAAGATTAATATTTACAGGAAACCATTTTAACATTAATAAAAATGTAAATTGAGAAGGACTAGTGTTATTATAGTTAACTAAAAATAAAACCATAAAAACCAAATTGTTGCTTGAAATAAAACAAACGTTAACTAAAATACAATATACAACATTTTTTTTACATTTCAGCTGTCAGCTGTTTTTACAACCCCCCACCCCTCTACCCCAAAAAAAAATAAATATATATATATATATATCCTCTTATCTTGAATTTTTGGAAATTGACAGCCATTTTTAAAAACTGAAGAGAAGTCAAACCCGAATCTATCTGGTATGTGTGAAAAGCTCAGGATGTCCTGTTTAAGATGCACCAGGACTGTATGTATATTCTCAGAGACATTCACCAAACAAGTGTCCTCTACAGAAGATCAAAATGCCTTTCTGGGTTCGAGGAGGATGAAACCTTGTGCATGATTCTTATCTAAATGTTTAGAGGTCATGTCAAGTGTTGCTGCATTATTGGTTTACATCTGTTTGAAATGATTGGTCTGGAATTGTAAACAGGTGCAACAGATGCGATATTGGTTTGAGTGCTTCTGTGTCACCTGCAGTCCTGCTTTTCTGCTCCTGGTCCGTGTGTTATGTCTGAATTAAAGGAATAGTTCACCAAAAAAAAAGACAATTCTGTCATAATTTACTCGTTCCAGACTAGTGTTATTTTCTCTCTTCAGAGATTTTTTTTCCGTACAGTGATAATGGATGCTGATTCATGCTGTCGAGATCCAAAAAGCATCATAAAAATAGTCAATAGAACTTATTCGACTGAACTTTTAAATGAGTCACATGACATGGAGGAATCGGTGATCTCAGACCTGCTGTGATTCATTCAAAGGCATCGTTTTTTAATTGAACATAATTGAAAACATTTATAAAGGCTGGTAGAGAGAAGAAAAATATGAGGGTGGAATGACATGAGAGTGAGTAAATGATGAAAACCTGGGGAAAAAAAGAATATTAAATTTGTGATTTCCGTACCTGGAAAATTTGGTTGAATATACATAGTAATGCTCAGATCCAGTGTTATTTTAACAGTATCACTGAGATTCTGTTATAGTTTTTGTTGTTAATATTTTGAAATAGATTCATTTTTTTTATTTTATGCATTCATGTTAATTTTAATTAAAGTTTTAGTGATTGTGCTGGGTATTTTTGCCATTTTTATAGTTTTTGTTTTTAAATATGTCTCTATAGTTTCTATTAATTTTGAGTTCAGCCTTCGCTTTAGTTATTTTAGTACATCAAGTTAAACTTAATAAAATTGAGAAATTGCCTTTTATTCAGTATAAGATTCTTCTGCTCACAAAGGCTGCATTTATTTGATGAAAAATACTGTAAAACAGTAATATTGTGAAATATTCTAACAATTTAAAAGTACTGTAATTTATTCCTGTGATCAAAGCTGAATTTTCAGCATCATTACTCCAGTCTTCAGTGTCACATGATCCTTCAGAAATCATTCTAATATGCTGATTTGCTGTTCAAGAAACATTTCTGATTATTATCAATGTTGAAAACAGTCGTGCTGCTTCATATTTTTGTGGAAACCAGGATACATTTTATTTTTCAAGATTCTTTGATAAATATAGAAAGTTCAAAAGAACAGCATTTATTTAAAATACAAATCTTTTTTAATATTATATATGTTTTTAACTGTTTAATTAAATGCTTCCTTGCTGAATAAATGTTCAAATTTGGACACGCAATTGATTTAAAGCGTACTTGTTTCTATCGTAGGGTTGTCGGGGTTCGAGAGAGAAGGAGACGACTGCTAAATCAATAACAGCTTCCTTTGAAGGACCGGCTCTACCGATGAATCGACATTTTGCACAGGTTCTACGATGAGATCCTCGGTTTTATAATAAAACTACTTCAACTATTTTGGTATAAGTTCCATTAGGTGCAAATCAAGGATTCATTTCATCAGAGGATGCTGACAAAGAAAACACAAATGAAATGGGAAGAAAAAGTTTTATTTTACTAAAGAAACAACGCTTATTTTTTACCAAGGATCGTCACATAGATGCAGGAACTTCTTATTTTTATGATTTCAGATTTGTTTTCTCTCTCTCTCTCTCTCTCTTTTCTTTTGTACTGAAACAGACTTTCGTTTTTAGAGATTTATCAGCCGGACATCCTGAGAAAGATTGCGTTTGTGCTTGCGGTGTGAGTGTCGTTGATGTGTTTTTGTCGTGTGCTTCATCTTCGGTCTGACCGATCTGTCCGTCTTATACGATTTGCCTTAAACTCTTTCCTGTACAGTAGCCGAAGAAAAGAGGTCTGGCTTCTGCCTTGTAAATCAGCTGAATAGGGCTTTTTTAGCATCTCGCAAAGGAACATTTCCGCCGCGCTTGGATTTCGGTGTTTTGCTTTTTCCGATCTTTTAGAGTACAAACCGTTTCGAGTGATAACGTTGATGGAGTTTTAATAGGATTTAATGTTTTTATAATCAGAGGTGACGACGAGCCTTTGGTTGTTTGAATGTGGTAGAAATTCTGCTGAACGATCACATTTTTGATAATTGCCTTTTCGTTTATAAATCTCGGTGTTGTAGTTTAGCTTTAGAAGAACTCGTGTGGGAGGGGGAGGAGCTTTGACTCGTATTCTAATGAGGGGGCGGGAGGGAAGCGTGGCCTGTCAGTCAACTTTCAGCAGCGGGCTTCTTCGGGAGAGGTGAACGTGTAGATTTTAGTGCTCGTTTTACTATAGCAGGCAAACAAATCTCAGCACTTTCAAGTTTACTTCACCAAAGACAGTCGGCGAGCGGATCGCGCGGACGTGACGTAGTTTTCTCTCGAGGCGGGCCACGCTGAGACTTTATAACAGACTGGGTTGCAGTTGTGGAGAATGTGCCTTCTTTGTACATATGCATTCAGCTGTCTTTAGTTGGCGAGGTGCGGACACCGATTTGAAGGATGATTTGGATCCAGCAAGTGCCACATACTAAACGAAGACATCACTACAGAGCGGAGACAACTGAAACTAAAACGCGGAACTAGGACAGGTTGAAACGACGGCTCCGTTCCGAAACCCTAGTGAGCTGCCTACATAGGCTGCTGCCTTCTAAGGGAGCATCATAATTCATTAATGCATCATACAAATAGACTTTTGCATTGGCACGCTTGCAGTTAAATTACAGTACAAAGCACAGAAAAATATTAGTTTTTAATTAGAATCAACTATTTTGCTGCTTTTCTGTGTTGAATAAATTCTTAGAGTTTTTGGATGGCTTTTCACTCGAAATGCATTATGAATTTGCCTTCTCAGTGAAGGATGCTGCCTTAGAATTTGGCAAAAGTAGTGCACTTACTGTCTATGCACCGTATTTTGCGGAAAGTCGCACCGGGTCAAAATTGCATTGTTAAGAGAGAAAAAACACAGATAAGTCAGTTTTATTGTTACATTCTGAAATAATGTAAAATACAGGTGCATTATGTAATTGCATTATATATGTGACCCTGGAGCACAAAACCAAAAATAAGGGTCTCTTTCATTATTATTGAGATTATTGAGAATAAATAAGCTTTCCTTTGATGTATGGTTTGTTAGGATAGGACAATATTTGGTTGAGATACAACTATTTGAAAATCTGGAATCTGAGGGAGCAAAAAAATCAAAATATTGAGAAAATCGCCTTTAAAGTTGTCTAAATGAAGTTCTTAGCAATGCATATTATTAATCAAAAATTAAGTTTTGATATAATCAAAAATTAGGTTTTGATATATTTACGGTAGGAAATTTACAAAATATCTTCATGGAACACGATCTTTACTTAATATCCTAATGATTTTTGGCATAAAAGAGAAATCGATAATTTTGACCCATACAATGTAGTTTTGGCTATTGCTACAAATATACCCCAGCGACTTAAGACTGCTTTTGTGCTCCAGGGTCACATATAAGTTGTTTAGGTACATATAAGTCACAGTGGGTCAAAGTTGCATTGTTGAGAGAAAAAAGACACAGATAAGTCACAATTGTATTATTATTACATTCAGAAATCATGTAAAATACAGATAAAATGAAATGCTTACAAACATTATAAACACTATAATAAACTTGTATTTTAGTTCCCCTCACTCTACAACAAATCCTTTAAATTTAACGCTATTCAGATGAGGAATAAAAAAATCGAAGTATAAAACATAAGTTATAGCTGCATTCATTATAAACATCAAACATGAAACTCCAACCAACATGTTTTGCATGCTTGACGTTGATTTCATCGTCAAGATGAAATATATATATATATATGCAACATGTTTTAGGTAATAAAAAATTTGATGTTCTGGAAAATACAGATAGCAGCTCACTAGGTTTTAGGAAACGGCCTTTGAAATAATAATTGTATCCATTACAGGAAAACGTTTTTATTTTCTTTTAATCTCACAATATAGTTTATTAAGGCTTTATTCATTAATTTGTCTTCCAAGAGACTGTGTTTTTGACCTGGTGGGTCTTGTTGACCGGTTATCTACCTCAGAGTTTTGTTGTCTTCTGTTTTGATTGGTCGGGCAGCAGGTTCAGCCCGCCCCTCCAGACCAAACGGCCAGCTCTGGAGCTGCCCACATACACTTGATTTCTTTCAGGTTTTTGTTTTTAAATACTTTAATCCTCTTCTTCTTCTTCAAACAGAAAAGTTTTTTTTATGATTCTTATCGTTATAAGGAAAGTTGTGCGTTGAACGTGTCGTTTAGCATTCAGATTCATCGTTTCGAAAGCAAAAAAACTGCTGCTTTTTCATCACAAGATATTCCAGTAGTCCATAGGAAGTAGACAAGAAAGTGCGCGCGAGAGAGTGACGGAGCCAATGAGAAACAGCGATGCTGAAAGTTGAGGTTTTCCCGAGACATCACTGTTGTGTGGAAGCTCGTTTCTGCCACCGAATAAAAAAAAATTGCGACTTTTTCTCTCACAATTCTGCCTTTTTTTTTCTTCGGAATTCTGAGTTTACATGTGGCAATTCTGTTTTCGTTTCCACAACAGAAGGTGCACCTTTTTATCTCAGAATTTTGACTTTCTCTGAATTGTGAATTTTTTATTTTTTTTATTTTTTTATTTTTCCCCCCACTGTTCTGAGTTGTTTTTCTCAGAATTGCAAGTTTATATCTTGCAAATTATAAATGATAAATTCTGACTTTTTTCTTTGAATTTTGAGTTTATACTGTATCTCACAATTCTGTTTTTATTTTTTCCGCTCCCAGGAAATAAAAGATAAAAAAGGTAATTGTGACTTTATATCTCACAATTCCGAATTAGTTCAATTCGAACAGAATTCTGAGTTCGCATCTTGCAATTTTGACTATTCTTCTTGGAATTCTGAGTTTGTCTTTGTAGCACTTCTTCTTTTTTTTTTTTTTTTTCCACCACAGAATAAACAATAAATAAGGTAATCACAACTTTTTATCTCACTGTTTTGATATTATATCTTGCATTTATGTTTTTTACCCAGAATTGTGAATTATAATTTGTTTCCATCATGGAATTTAAAAAAAAAAAAAATTTAAATGCAACTTTTTATCTCACAGTTCTGACTTTTCTTCACAGAATTGCAGGTGTATATTTTGCAATTGCAAGGTAACATCACATAATTCAGACTTTTTTCTCAGAATTGCGAGAAAAAAAGTCCGAATTGCGAAATGTAAACTCGCAATTGTGAGGAAAAGAAAGAATTGTGAGATATAAATTTGCAATTGCAAGAAAAAAGTCTAAACTGTTAGATATAAATTGTGACAAAAAAAGACAGAATTGTGAGAGAAAAAGTCGCAATTTCCTTTTTATTTTTTTATCCTGTGTAGGAAACCAGCTTCCATACTGTTGCTTTCAGACCGAGTCCAGACAGACTTTTAGCGGCGTAATCCACGGTGCTCAGCTCACAGCCGAGTCCATTCTTGACGTGCATGCGTGTGTGTGTGTGTGTGTGTGCGCGTGTGTGT
>NW_015658752.1:42484-44198 GCF_001515625.1 Sinocyclocheilus rhinocerous | reverse complement strand
GCGTGTGTGTGTGTGTGTGTGTGTGTGTGTGTGTGTGTGTGTTTCTGTGGAGTTCTTGTGTGGCTCATGCTGCTAGTAACATCCGAATCCGAAGTGCCAATCTGTGTCTGGGTCAAAGAGTTGGAAAGGCTTGTTGTGCAGAGAGAAATAGCTCATGAATATGAAAAATCATGTACTAGACAGCCATTAAGTTATATGAAAAGTAATAATTTATGAAGAGAGACGTTTTGTACAGACTGTTTGAAAAAATAAAAACAATAAAAAGGTTTTCATAGAGATGTCTATATGAGAGTTGATTTAGTAATTTCTTTCTCTCTGTTGTACATGTGCCACACACTTGCCCGTGGTATCTTGTATGTTCGGTTTATCAGAAACCTTCCTCTGTATTTGTTTCTTTTATTTGTGTGTTTAAGCCAAAAAGAAGCTTTTTTTCTCCCTTGTTTCCAGTAAGATTGTTAATTAAGCTTTATTTCTGTTCATTTCTTTGAGAACTTTTGAATAAAAACACATTTTTGTTTTATTCATGCAGTGTCTTTCGTTCACAGCTAATGCAGACCAAACGTCTGAGAACATTCCTTTCTGATTTAGTACATTCCTTTGCATTAGAAATTATATTATTAGCATAACTGTTTGACTGAAAAAGAAATGTGTCAGAATATCTACAGTATATAATATGGACATTATGCACAAATATTATGGACAGCATGGAGATTAATAAATTAGTGAATATTTTTCTAGTTGTCTTTAGCTTGAAATACAATTTATTTGGCTAGATCGATTTATGCATGCATAATTAAGTTGTCCAGAAGCATACAAACATCTATATTCGTTTCTTTCTGATATACAATAATATGTCACACACGAAGCGCTGAACCTGAAGCATGAAAGAACAGATTCACTGGTAGGATGATTGTATTCAGTCAGAAACGGATTTTTTTGCATCGGTTTTTCTCAGCAGTTCATGTTCAGTTCTGAGAACAGAATGAGTTTTCACTTCTCTCTCGGTCAGTAATCGAGTGCGGCTGGGATTTCCACAGCTTTATTTTGTTTCAGAGTTATTAAAAAATGAAACGCTATGATTTCTGCTTTAGCCTATACAGCGCAGCAGACGGGTTTCAGAGATAAAAGGGCCATTCATTTCTTCCATGCACAAATACATTTTTGACAATAACATACTGCGCAAACCTTTTCTTTGAACATTATTATATTGAGCTAAACTGGAATTATGTATCTCTATAGGATCAAGAAAAGGTGATATAAGAGATTATTTGGGCAATACAAACTAAATCGATAATGCTACAGAACAAGTTAACCCCATTTATTGGAATTGATTGAATAAGAAGTTCAGTCATTTCTGGATGAAGTGAGTTGAAGCTGTCTGCTGTTTGCCTGGTGACCAGCAGTAGCTCATCTCGACCAGCAGGTGTCAGTGTTTTAGCAAGAGTCTCACAGCATCATTTGCTTTCAGTGTCAGAATTCTCAAGTGCGTTACACTACAGCACATTTACTACAGGTTTACCTGGAGCAACCTGGGGTTCATTTCTTCATTTTCTTAAGAAAATACGTAATAGAAGCAGCTATTTTTGGTTCAGATCAATTAAAGCACCTGTAACACTTTACATAAAGTCTTTTTGAATGAATGAATGAATGATGCATTTATATAGCGCTTTATTGTGTATTGTTGTACACCCAAAGCGCTTTACAATCATGTGGG
>NW_015658752.1:37961-42121 GCF_001515625.1 Sinocyclocheilus rhinocerous | reverse complement strand
CAATCATGTGGGGGGGGGGGTCTATTTTTATATAATTTTTTTATATAATGCATTCTAAAAGTAGTATTAATACAGTAATTATGCACCTTAAAATGCATTGTATGATCTCATGAATAATTGTAACCACAGTTATAATATATTATGATACCATAATCTATTTATTGTTACACCTTTATGTAACCCACCCAAAGTAACAGGAAAGGGTTAACGTAAGTGGTGGGTGCAGTTATGGATGTGGCCTGTATAACGCTGGCTCTGCTCTCTTGAGACTGCTCACCTGCGCACCTACAGGCCACATGTATAACTGCACCCACCACTTACGTTAACCCTTTCCTGTTACTTTGGGTGGGTTACATTTAGAAAGTATAATGCATAAAAACACGACAAACAAACCTTCAAATATTATAATGCATTTTAACTCTGGTTATAAGTGTATATGAAAAGATATAATGCATTACAATGTACATTATCAATACCTTTATAATGCATTAAGTGTTCCAGCTGTATGAGTGTCAGTCATGCAGGTGTTTCTGTGGAACAGCTGAATTTGTGCAGCATCCACAGACATATCAGATGGTCCCAACTAGGTCCTGTGTGTGTGTGTGAGAGAGAGTGAGTGAGTGAGTGAGTGAGTGAGTGAGTGAGTGAGTGAGTGAGTGAGTGAGTGAGTGAGTGAGTGAGTGAGTGAGTGAGTGAGTGAGTGAGTGAGTGAGTGAGTGAGTGAGTGAGTGAGAGTGAGTGAGAGTGAGTGAGAGATTGAGAGAGTGAGTGAGTGAGAGAGAGAGAGAGAGAGATGAGAGATGAGAGCAGCAGATGTGGAGTGAGAGTCAGACGGCATCTGCCCGCTCTCTGCCACCTGTGTCCATTACAGAGACACAACCACACACACACACGCTCCTTACACTAGTTTATTCAGTGATTTATGTACAGCCAATCACAGACAGTCCACTTTCAGCTATTTTCAAAATTACTAATGAGCAGTGCAGTGACTGTAACTAAAACAAAAACTACTAAAAATCATTTTTGGTAATTAAACTTAAAAAGAAGTAGTAATAGAAGTAGTATATTTTGCTAAAAATATTGCTAAAAGTAAATAAAATAAAATAAAGCTAAATAGAAATATAAAAATAAATAAAAAAACAATCAAATTGAAATAAAGATTAAATAAAATATCAATATTACATAAAAAACTGGAAGAAAAAATTACAATTAGAAATGTTGCCTTGGCAACTAACTTAAATTAACACATTTAATTTAAAGTATTAAAATGACTAAACTAAAATAAAAATTAAAGCTAAATAGAAGTATTTAAATTAAAAAAAACTATTTTGAAAGCTAATAACAAAATTACTGAAACTTAAATAAAAATACAAAAATATAAAAATTCTAAATATCAATAAATAGGCTACTATATAAATAATACTAAAATAACACTGTTAGATGCAAAAAAATAATGATTATAATAATTAAGACAGAAATAAGAGGTTGTTATTAGGGGTGATGAGTTTTGTCATGAATATTGTAAAGATATACAGATTGGCTTTGTCTGAAATCAAAAGCCCACTGTGTAGTAGAGAAGTATGTGATTTTGTTTGTGGCCATTGTGCTTTTTTATTGATAAAAGAAAGTGGTATTTTTCTTAGCAGCCTCTTTCTCTCTCTTAATAATTCTCTCATGTCCTCCAGAGGTTTTCAGCAGCAGTTCAGATCTGGAATTGACTGATAGAGTACAAACAGTTATTATTTCCTTTTTCCATTTCTCATTTCCATTCGTTTCTTATTTTCAGACACCAAAACCAACAGAAGCCCAATGCTGTTCAAAATCAACAAAAAACAACTGATAAAATCATGGAAACTGTCAGCATTCCATAGTATTTCTACTTCTAACTCTGTGTGTCTGTGTGTGTGTGTGTCTGTGTCTGTGTCTGTGTGTGTGTGTGTGTGTGTGTGTGTCTGTGTGTGTGTCTGTGTGTCTCTGTGTGTCTGTGTGTCTCTGTCTGTCTGTCTGTGTGTGTGTGTGTCTGTGTGTCTGTGTCTGTCTGTGTGTGTGTGTTTCTCAGAAGTTCTGGCATGGTTTGTAAATGTCTGGAGTGACAAAATGACACACAGCATCTTCTCTGGATCCAATTCTTGTGTTTCATGGAGGAAAAAAGTGTGTGGAGACTTTTTGTCTGAATCAGTGGAAGAGGAGGGGTGTGTGTGTGTATTTGGGGTTATGGAAATACACACAGTTTGAATATAAAGTTGATTATAAATACTATAGACTACCCTAAACCTTAAAGAAGAACTGTTATTTTAGTAATATACATTTACTGTATGTAATCATTTGTAATAATTATATGCATACTATTTAGAAATATTCTAGTACAATATTACAATGTTTTGAATTTGCTTTTATTTTTAGTTTTCATTTCATAGATTTAGTCATTTTATTATGTGCTTTTTTGTACCTTATTTGCAAAGGCAATATTTATCATTTTTAATAATAAAATGTTTTAATTTAAGTTCCTAATCTAATGTTTATATTTTATTTTATTTCAGCTTTATTTCAATTACTAAAAAACATTTAGAAAACTTGTAGTTTTAGTTAACAATGTCATTTATGCGTTCATTCTGATTTAGCTTTAAATTTAGATTTAAATTGTCCCAAAACAGTGAAAGTAAAATAAATAAGTAAACAAATAAACATAATAAAATGTATTAAACTGACACTCTTTTTGGTATGTGAAATCAAAATACAAAATATTTAAAATCACACTTGCCTGTATATGTGCTTTAGCCTACTACTTATCTCTATAGAGAATTATACAATCAGTGGATAATCCTCCTTCCAGAGCTGTTTGTCTGTTTAAAAAATCAACCTGAACACCCAAGCAAACACTTTGCATCACCCTAACAATAAGCCAGAACACACAGCAACCAACTCACAACGCCTAAATCTCTTCACAACTCTTCCAAACAATTATTTGTACAGCAAAACCTTCAGATTTCAGCTGAAGCTGCCTGTAGGTCTGTCTTGATGAACTTTACTTTTGGAACTGATTCTGTGAGCGCCTCCACAATGCAGTGCTGCATCCCGAACAACTGGAGAATAAAAGGAGAAAATAAGCTTCTTCTGCATCTTTAATGCAAAATGATCAAGAATGATGTGAACTTTGTAAGTCTCTCTCCTGATGGTAAATCACTAATCAAACACTGATTCAGCAGATCATTAGTAGACTGCAGGATGAACCGGGTGTTTTTCATATCAATCCTCGAAGAGTCAGTCCAGTAACAGGGATGATATGAAGAACACCCGGTTCATCCTGCAGCCTCTGCTAATGATCTGCTGAATCAGAGTTGAATCAGGTGTGTTTGATGAAGAGCACTGAAACTGTGCAGTGATGGAGACGTTTGAGAAGCACTGCATCAATCCATGCAGCGACAGCGACATCTACAGGACTTACATGACATACACCGTTTTTTTAGTGTCTCGCGTGAGATCCGAGTCAGGGTTAATTTTTTTTTTAATTTAATTAAAATATAAAAAATATTGCTACATTAAGCTACACTTCCCATTTTCATTTCGTTTAACTTGATGTACTTAAAAATGAAATAAAATGAATATAAACTATATAGACACATTTTTGTTATAAAAACAAAAGAATTATTCAAACTTTCATTAAAATTAAAATGAAAACAGAGAATACAAAATAAAAATATAATAGTATCATACTGAAATAACTGTTCTGAAGACACTTTTAAATAACGATGCTATTTTCATTTGCTTTTATAAATGCTCTGATATCAGCAGTTTTTCAAAGACACCCAGCAAGCAATTTTGCGTTTAAAAGACGTCTATTAGACGTCTAAATATAGCCTAGACGTCTAGGCTAAAACGAGGCTAAATTTGGGCTGTCAGTGAAAATCTAATAGACGTCTAATCATAGCCCAAGAATAGACTAGTCATC
The DNA here is from genome assembly GCF_001515625.1 of Sinocyclocheilus rhinocerous. NCBI lineage: Eukaryota > Metazoa > Chordata > Actinopteri > Cypriniformes > Cyprinidae > Sinocyclocheilus > Sinocyclocheilus rhinocerous. The sequence continues at coordinate 38,172 of NW_015658752.1, read as the reverse complement.
AATTAGACCGCTATTAAACGACTACATATATAAGTCTAATAGACAACAAAATGGCAATCCATACATACAGCTTTTATTAAGAAAAATAAAATTTTTAACAACTTGGACAACTTAAGACAATACAAAATGATAAAAATACAAAAGAATTAATGACAAAATAAAATGTTATAAATACAATACACTTAAATATAAATATTATGATAAAAAAAAT
>NW_015658752.1:11996-37146 GCF_001515625.1 Sinocyclocheilus rhinocerous | reverse complement strand
CCAAGGGGAGCATATACAAACAAAATAAGATAGGCCCCAAGAGGGACCCCTGAGGTACCCCATAGGTGAGTGGTGCAGAAGGAGAGGACGAGTGTCCAATCATCACCTTAGCTGATTTTAACAACTTAAGATAATAAAAATATAAAAATTAAAAAATAAAATATTTTAAATAACTAAAAATTTTTAAAAAAAAAAAAAATCTAATACAAATCAAGAGTTGAAACATTTAAATTAGCATTATTTTTGGCATAATAAATAATGCTATATTTAATAATGCTGTAAAAGAATTAAATAAAAAATAAAATAATGTTAATTTAAATGTTTCAAAAGTTTACTTGCATTTGATAAGAAGCTGCGTGGGCGAAAATTACATGTAAACAATTTTAAGGCTAATTTGGCTATGCTCATCGCTGGTCTGGTTACTGGTATAGGGCTATAGCCAAGCCGTTAAAATTAGACCACAGATTGCCTCGATTTCACCAGGTGGGCTAAAAGCAGACTACTCGTAGCCCGTCCAATTTAGAGCTAAATCGTGGCTACATACAGACCATGTCTTGAAATGACACTTATATATTTGTAGATATTATTGACACCGCAAACATGATGGGATATCAACCATCTCATGCGCTGCCTGGCCAAAAACTACAGTGAATCAGGTTTGATTATAAGTGGGCTACAGATAGCCGCTCTGACTACGAGCTAAATCATGGCTATGCACAGGCTATGTATTGAACATGTCAAAGAAATGAAACCAAACACCTGGTAAACGCTGCTACTTTGCTTACATTATGGAATATCATACATCTCACTAGTTATTTTGCCAAAAAACGACATGAAACCAAATTCAAGGTTATTTGGGCTAGAAGTAGGTTACACATAGCCGGACTATATCGGGTCTATACTTAACCGAGACGTTGAAATGACGGCTATTGCTTGCTGGGACCACCCAGTTTTACACAAGGTCTACACACTATTCCTTCAGAACATTTCTTCAAAGAAAAAAAAGAAGCTCTCAGCACAATGTTGTATTAGTAATGCTGAGCTGGCAATGATTACACATTTATTATTATTCTAAAGACATCTGGTGAGCGAGAGAGTCTTTCAGTTTGTTTAAACGACTGTGACTCTGTTTATTTTTGCACTACATGTCTCAGATTTAATATATAATATTCATAATATTTCCATGTCTGCTTCAAATGAACGTATATTCAGTACAGTTTAGTTTAAAATCTTAAGCATGTGCCTAATCTGTGTAAGTTACAAGCGCTTTATGTATCCCCCAATTGTAAGTCGCTTTGGATAAAAGCGTCTGCTAAATGTCTAAATGTAAATGTAAAATGTAAATGTAAATGCTGTTTCATTTGACCCCAAAACTGAGGTGATACTAACCAAACATATGAATAATGCATTTCTGTCATTTTACTTCATCATTTATGATATAATTATAATGCACTGCCCACTCTCATTTCATTTTAAACATTTTAATTCAGAATGGTAAACACCTACAGAAGAACTGGCATCTGTATGTCCTTTGGATTAAGTAGAACAATAAACATTTCTTCTAATGTTTGTTATTTATTTATTCATTCATTTTGTATGACTTGTATTTTCTGCATTTGGTTACCTAACTAGTAGGCCTACATTTAAAAATGATAGGCAAACAAACAATAAGAGTCTGGTGTGTTGGAGGTCAGCAGGTTGTTGTATCCGCGTGAGCTCTTGTGTTGTGGAGTGTAATGAAGGCATCAGGTTGCTGTTGGACAGGGGTCAGCGCTCACGTATACACATTCCTGTGGGATTTGATGGCTGGGGAGTCTTTAAACTACTTAACAGTGCCAAATCATATTTAAAAGCTCGTCAACCATCTCTCTGTGCTTTAAGATACAGAAATAAAACTCAATCATGCACAAAGTCTCAGATTACATGTGCACTATACACCACAAAACAAAAACACATCATATAACCTACAACAACAAAGCTGGTTTGCTGGTCAGGCTGGTTTGTTAGCTGGTGTCAGAGGGGTTTTCACGGAGACCAGCTAGAACAGCCAAGGACCAGCATGGGTCATCATAGAGGCCATCTTAAACCAGCTAAAACCAAATGACTACCACACCAGTTTTAGGCTGTCATTTATTTATTTATTTATTTATTCCATTTCCCCGACGTAAACCCTATAATAACAGGGGGTTATTACCCATTTCAGGGGTAAAATACTTAATAAATAAAAATGTGTTTATTTAGCCAAGCAGTTTCTACTTTACATTTTTCTTTTTCTTTTTAGTTATTCTATTTACTCTGCCCTATTTAACTTCTATATTGTCTGTTTATGTACTGTACGTGGTTGATTTGAAAATGTCGCCAAATTGTAGTGATGTAAATAAAACTTTCTTGTTGTCATTGTTTTTGTGTGTGTGTGTGTGTGTGTGTGTGTGTGTGTGTGTGTGACGCGTGACGCGTTGAGCGCGCACAGCCATGATCTCGGCACTGTGTTGAAAACATGGACTCCAGTTCTCGTCATTTAACACTGTTTTACATCGTTTTTCTGACTCTTACGTGCCATGTGGCGCTAGAAGAGGACACTGCCGGTGAGTAGTTTGCTTTAGCGAGTGTTTGATCTGTTTAGTGTTTAACGCAAAGCTCGTGGCTGTTTGGTTTGTTTTATGGCGATGCAAACAACAGTGAAGTTCAGTGCGTACTCGAGTTCATCTGAGATCTCCACTTCTCTCGCCATGAAAAATGCATTATTTTTGAATTATATTTCAAGGTTCGGAAACTAAATGTCAGTTAACTTCTCTTCATGTCAGTAGTTCTGCATCACTGTCACGAGCTTTGACTACTAACTTAGTAAGACTGGAAAAAATCTAGTCATTTGAAAGAGGAAGCTCCACATGTTGTTTTGTTACAATTATCAATACTGTAAAACCGTAATGCATTTCTTAAAGAGCTTTTTGAAGTTTACTGTCATGTTTAACTGGTTTTAGTGACAGTACTTTCTGGAAATATCAGGGAATTGGTTTTCGAGAAATTATGATTTTCTTGCACGCATACGTAATTGAAATGAATTAAGTCTTTATTTTTGAAGTAATAGACTGCAATCTTTAAATCTTTTTATAGTTGTATAAAAAATGAAAACTGTCTTTACTTGCATACACATCCCTATGCTGCCATACGACGTTTGCGCTATATTACAAGTCTTCTGAAGTCATACGATAACTTTAGACGTTATGACATTATCCAAACATCATTAGTTCTTGCCTTTCTTGTTACCAAATGTTATTCAAAACTATTTCCTGGCACTATATTTGATTTAAGAGATAAGAAAACTATTTTTCTTTTTTCAGAACATTTGGGAAATAGTGCATAAGTCATATGGATTACATTTATGCCTTTCTTAACACTCCAAAGAGAAAGGAAAATTTGAAATCGCATCATATGACCCCTTTAATACTTTCTTTACTTTCATGAGTTTTTTTTTTTTTTAGTTTGACGAATGAACTGTTATTTAAGTTCAAAATGTCTTATGTGGTCCATGAAAAAAAAAAATCTGTCTTTGCTGAACTCAAATGCTGCATTACACACTATCACAGCCAGTCTATTAGTGTACACATTTGATGTTCAGTGATTCTGAACCACTGAAATATCACTGTGGGCAGGGCTACTCAGCAAGACATGCAAGGAATTGAACCAAAATTTCATCAAAATGTTCTTTCATTTGACAGCCGGTTCAAACAAAACCTCAAATTTGCATGGAAGAGAGAGCTTTTACCACTTGTTGCCTTAGGACTCTAGTTGAGATGTTAACTTTAAAGTCCTATCTGTACAGACTGTCCTGCAGATGGACGCACGTGGTTGCCATTCAGCCTCAACTGCTATCACTTCGTCCATGGAGAGGAGGATGTTGCCAAAAGCTACTCCATTCAAGATGCAAAAGACATGTGCAGAGGATATGGTGGTTACTTTTTTACAATTTGCAAACTATAACACACTGAAATATCTAAACTTGTGCATTATTTTTATGCACTATATGGTACAGTTTAACCTTCCCTATTACGTTTTTAGATCTCTTGACAGTAAAAAGTGCGGAGGAGAATGACTTCATCGTTAAGTACAGTCCTTCTGTATGGAAAGGTAAAATGAGCGTCTGGCTTGGAATGTACTACGACAGCGATGGTAAGTTTGATTTCCATCCAAAAACATGCCTGCATCTCAAAACCTAGTGATGACCGTCTTTAAACTTCAGAATTGGATATATTTGCTTTTCTAATGCAGTATCTTATTGTGAGCATTTCATCAATACAGAAATAAAAGTTTGTTTTCTTAATCTTTCATCAAAATGAACAGTAATCACCTGCTCCACCTCTGAAACAACTTTCCTTTTTGGCTGACATCAGGAATCCCTTTTACTTTTAACCCCTCCCCCTTTCATTCTGGAAAGTAACACCCACTTTTCAGGAGCCAATCAATTTCCTGAATAAATTCAAGTCCCGCCTTACATTTTTTCCTCATTGAATATTCAGTTTCATTCAGAAGTACATCAGATTACAAAAGTAAATTGGGTTGCAAATACAATTTCATTTTGATTTTAAAGTATTGTTTTTACCAACAAAGTAACATTTTGGTGTGAAATTGACTAGTAATTTAAATATAAATTAGAAATTATAATGAGTAAATGTTTTTTAAATCCATAAACAGGGTTTTCTACAGAATGTAAATTTTTACATGTTTGTATTTTTCTGTGTACATTATTGCTTTTTTGTTCTTCACTATGTAAATCTTATTTAATTGTTTGGGAAGCATTTATACTATTTAATTTAATGTGCAAGTTCTGTTTTATTAACTAAAATATAACTTGCAGATTGAATCAAATAGTAAAATGTTCTAAAAATAAGATATTTTACCCCCCATAAAAAAATAAAATAAAAAAACGAATGCAGTACATGTTTAAGCAGATTATTGGACGTGGTCCAGCGTCTCTACACTGGAATGCAGCTGAACTTGACTAATCTGTTCAAACCAGAGGCCTTGGCAAAGAGTTGTTTACCAGACTGTTGCCTAGTCAGTGCTTTTAGTTGAGACCGTTAAAGGAGAAGTGCTCTGGAAAATCTTCACCAGTCTGTTTGGTTATTTTTGAGCATTATGTCTGGTGTTGCTGACAGTTTGTATAACTTCTAATTGAGTGAATCATGCACACTTTAAGTTTTAAGGGGTCAGTTTATGCAAAAAGAAACATTTTGGCACCCATTTCTCATTCTCATGTTATTCTGAGTTATTCTTTTGTACATGAAATGCAAAATGAAATTTAAGGCAGAATGCTCAAGCTGTTCTTTTAAGCTTGTTCTCAATTCAAATGGTGCTTTTTTAAAAACGCTGTGCAGGTTTGACAACATTGACCGGTTTAAATGGTGAGTAATGATGGCCCTTTAAAGTTGCTCTGTATCTTCAGGTTAAATCAGTATTCCATACACAATATACACGTAAACAGACATTAACTTTCTGAGCTGTCTTCCTCTAGTGCAATTTTCACATGTATCGTCTCACAACACAAGGAAATCCTGTTATTTTAGGGGCTGATCGGGGGGTTTGCGGATTCAAAGAATACATCATCCACACCCAGAGCCCAGATGCTTTCAAGTGAAAACTATAGAAACATATTCCAGACGCCACATGTTTGCATCAGTCTGTTTAGGCTTCATGATGAAAGACCTCACTTGGTTATTGAACAATGAACCAGAGGACAATGTGAACTTTGATCATGTGTTCATGGATCAGTAGGAATGACCTGATGTGACACAGATTCAGGCCAGTGCTGCATTATGTTTCATTCATCAGGTGTTTACATGTGTTTTTATCCCCTGTCAAGCCTAAACATTTGGCTTTATGTCATTAAGGTAATGTCATCTAGGTGAGGTTTTGTTGAAAGTGCAAGAATGAGTTGTGATTGTATTGGAAGCATCAGTTTGAATGGGTTGAAAATGATAACCAAGTCACTCTCCGTCATTGTTTTCCAGCAAAAGCATGTGTATGAGTTATAATTTCCAACTATTATTAAAAATGTATCAATTATTTTTTAAATATAGTTTTTGTTTAGGTAAAGAAAATGCTGTGTTACATGAAAAAAATATTTTTTGACACAGAGAAACTGAGTTTTAAATGAAGATTTGGGAGGAGCTAATCCTGTCAATCATAACGCATCATAATGAATGTATAAACAGCTGCCTGCATCACTACCACTCCAAATCCACACTGTAAAAAAAAATCCGTAAAATTTACGGTAAAAAACTGGCAGCTGTGGTTGCCGCATTTTTACCGTAAAAAATACGGTAGCAACATTTTAGGTTTTACGGTTTTAACTAATGTTAATATACCAACCTTTTGAAGTACTGAAATCTGTTTTGTACCACTGATATCCACCAAATGCAGGTGGTGATGAGAAAGTCACATGATGAACCAAAGCCCATCACAAGCAGCTTTTAAATAATAACATATATAGAAGGTGCACAGTGTCATTCACACAAACACTAAACACCATCATGGTAACACTCATGAAACTGAAATAATGCAATAAACATTCATTTAACAACATTAGGTGTAACACACAACCCTAATGTTATTTCAACAACAAAAAAAACATCAAATTTGAAATGTAACGCAGGGAATTCTGGGAATGTCAATTTACGGTTATTCACTGTAAATTATACGGTCTTTTTCACTTCCAAAAATGGTATACTACCGTAAAATTACATGTAATGTCCAATACAGTTTTTCACCGTATATAGTAGGGGAATTTAACCATTTAACAGGTTTTTACTGTAGCATTTTTACAGTCTTTTACCGTTAAATTGACGGTCATTTTTTACAGTGCACCTTTAAGTCTTAATTTATTGCTAGCTTCATTATTGAGTATCCAGGTTGGCTTTAGTGATCAAGTCGAGTCTTGACATCAAGCTTATGTGTTTACCTTCATTATAACTTGTGAAATATGTTTTACAGTGAAAATGATAGCAAGGCAAGCACAAATCTGAACTATCCTGAACTGATCCTTATTGTTGAGTGCATAATTTATTTTCATGGAGAATTTCTGTGAAATTTGTCTCATTAAACGTCTCTTGCATGTGTCTTGCAGAAGATGTCTTTAAGTGGCATGATGATAACGGCGTGTTGCGCTATAGTAACTGGGAGGGCGGCGGCTCTGATGACACTGATCTGCCTCTCTTGGACACGTGTGTCGTTATTCACTCCAACACAGGGAAGTGGGAAAACGTCAGCTGCACGGATGAACCTGAGAACGGAGTAGTGTGTAAGACGGGTGAGTTCATAGGACAACTATTCCTTTTTAGCTTTTATTATATGTTATGTTTTTGTATTTTTTGTTTTCATTAAAATTGCTGAAAAGTTCCAGTAATTTTTTTGTGTATAGTTGTTTTTTTTTTTTAATATAGGCTTTTTTTTTTTTTTTTGTATAGTTATTTTAGTGTATGAAGTTAAACTAAATGAAAATGACAAATGTAGCTTTGGCAGTTAATATGTTAATAATATATATATTTTTATTATTATAATTTCAGTAAATCTTTATTATATTTTTAAGTAACTAAAATGCAATTGTTTTTTTAGTTAACTATAATAACCATAAAGAACTATAAAGCATTCCATACTATAATTCTGTGGCCTGTTTTTTGGAGGGGCCAAATTACTCAATGTAATTATTGAATACATTAAATAGATTAAAAAAAATAATAATAATAATTAGATACTTAATTAAAACATTTAAAATGTATTACTTATTAAATGACCCAACACATTTTAGCATTTGTTTGCATTCAATTTTTTCATTTTTATCATTGGACTTTCATTTAACCACAAGACAAAAATAACAAAAATTTCACTTTTATTAACAGAGTTACAGTTGTCGGCTTGTCTCTCGACATTAGTGTACTTCACCTTTCAAACTCCTTTTCTTTGGAATTTCTAGTTCTTACATGTTCAAATTTTTATTGATTTATTTTTGAGTAATTTGGCCTTCCATGAATGATGTAATATCATAATTTTGCTAAATTAAAATAAAATGGTACATTTTGTGGAAAGAAAGAACATACTTGAACATGTTTATGGTTTCCAGCGTTATGGAAGGTCAAATTTAGTTATGTTTTGCCCATAAGTGTAATTTGACCTTCAATCTTTGTGATGTGTTTTTCAGAGGCAGTCTGGATAAGCCCACCTAGTAAGCATGATCTTATTTTTGTAATGTTTTTCTTGTGATCTTGCTATAATATCTTGAGTTAAAATTGAGTTTTCTAAGAGACATATTGACCATAATTGTGTTCAAATGAGTTTGAAGCCATCATGATCATTGTAAACCATCAGAAACCATCTTGTTTTTGTGTTGATGATTCTATTTCTTCCTTCTCCTCATCTCTAGAGGGCAGTCCTCTTCTGTCAGCTCTGGTCATCATCAGCGTGGTGCTGATACTGGTCGTTTCTGCAGTGGTTTGGTTCTTTCATCAAAGAAACACCCCAGGCTCATCCATCCTGAACCTGATCGAGTACCATCCGCCCTTCAGATCCCCTTCCTCCGATCAGGCCTGCTTGGTAGAAGCTGAAGAAATCGAGGTGATACCTTAGTGTTTTTCATCCGTGCCCAGGTGAGAATAAGCAGCAGGCGTTCATGGGAGATTGTGAACTCTTCCCTTTTCACTGGTTCCTCAGCGACGGTCCTCACAGAAGAAAACGAGGCAGTCGTGACTCAAATGATCTCTTTCTCTGGGGTGGAATGGAGGACTGTTTGGGGAAATATGATCTGTCTGAATGCCGTGTGTGATATAAATTGCTGGGGTTTTATTACGCAGGACCATTAAGCACACTGATCTTTCCTTCTCCTTGAAGACTCGGCTGTTTAGTGACTCTAGTTGCTTTACTAATATTTTCTGAGCTGCAATTTGTCGCTTCCGTGAAAAAGGTTTCATTGAGTCCTTAAAGCGAATCATGTCCACAGGCTGTTCCAAGCCTGAAAATGTAATCAGAAGAAAATCTACATTTTATTATAATATTATTTTTATTATTGTTATTAAGGAATAATTGGATAATTGATCATTAATTGATTGCAGCTCTTTTTCATAACATACATTTTCATAGACACCACTATCAAGCACCGAAAAGGCCATATATGCTGCCATATATTGTTGTGCACTATAAGTTGATTTGTGTGAGATTTGCATGAGAAACAGACAGAAGTTTCAGTCGTAATTCAGTTGAATTTTGTCCTCATCAGTCATCACAAAACTTTGAATTGTTTGTCAATGTTGTGTGTGCCAAATTCTGTTTCTGTTGTGAGATTCACAAAATAGGAAGTTTTGTCAGATTTCTTCCTTTGCGGTAGGACCAGTACTTATTTTCTGTCTTTCTCAGCTGAAAAGGTTACAAATATGTGTTTGTCACTGCTAGCACTGTATAAGCACCTCAAGTTTGTAGATACAAATACTTCATGATTGCCAATCGCAATATTTTTTAATGATGTTGTAATTATTGTTTTTAGGATTGGATTTGCCACTAACAGTCTTCAGTATCTATGTTGTTATGAATGAATCCAATTGTGTAAACATTAAGGCTTTATTTATCCATACGTGAACAACAAGCCATAGAGAAACTAATCAAGTGTTGGTCTTTCAAAATGAATAAAGACTTGTCAGTCAAACGTTTCAGTTTTCTGTTTTTTAGTGAAACCAAAAACACAACCAAACACACAAATAATTGATATATGCAGAAATACATGCATGATCGTTTTAATAGCTCAGATTTTAATGCTGCTGTAAGCATATTCAGGCTCAACTGTCCTGAGACATGCAGAATGATTAGCAGGCAGTTTCTCCACGTGCAAATAAACAGAAGATGCTGGTTTTGCTGCAGCTGTTTGTGTCCAGATGAGCTGCAGATAAATGTGTGTGCTGGCTGTGTAATGAAAGAGCGATCAGGATGAAGTGGGGCAGCTAATTGAGGGCAGATGAATGACCCTCTGGGGTTTTTATAGATCACTGTCATTGTTCTACCCTGAAAGTGTCAGTTTCGCTCTGTATCTCCAGCTGCTTTGCCTACACTTGTTTGGCCATGTTATGACTGCTGCTGCATTATGACTGCCTGTGCATACACATTTGTATTTAAACCACCGTGGCACGCAATTTGGGGTTGATAATCGACTTTATAGGTTTTTCCTGTGTCCTCAATGTCACATTCCATCCTGCTAGTTATCACTTTCATCAGTTTGGTGGAAAAACCAATATCAGTTTCTTATGAAAACTCAGTATAAGTTTCAGTATCAGTATTAGGTTATACAAGTTAAAAAAATAAGAATTATTTTAGAAGAACACAATAACTCTTCTCAAAACCTAAAGCTTTCTTAAATGTATTTTACTCTTCTTTTTTTATATTATTATAGTATAGTAACATATATATATATATATATATATATATTGTTAGTCTCATTAGAATTTTAATATTTTATTATCAATTAGAATTTTAAATTATTTTAATGCTTTTCAATAACATCTCCAAAGTAGTTGAAAAAAATAAATGGTGAAAATAATAAAAATCCATAAAATATGACTTGTAAGATTCTTTAGGCTTGTTAAATAAATTAATACATTAATTTATTCATTAATTTAAATTTATTTGTTTAGTAATTTATTTGTTTTATTTAAATGTATTTGTTTAGTATTTTTTATTTATTTAAATGCATTGTTTATCTGTCTAGTTAAATGTATTTGTTTATTAACTTGTATAAATGTATTTATTTATTTATTTATTTGATAAATGTATTTATTTATTTATTAAATAGTAAGTATACCCTACAGCTTAGTGTTAGCAGTAATCGATTTCATTTGCCATCAACATAGGCAGTAATTCACCGACAGATGATCTGCAGCCATTAAAGTGCTTTCAAGGTTCAGTGTTTTTGGTGATCAACCCAGATTTTACTGTCCCCTTCTGATCAGTATATTACAGGTTGTCACTGATGACCACTAGAGGACGCTATGACTCATGATATCATCCCTGGTTATAGACTGTGTGCAGGCCAGTACACCAATCCAGTGTTGCCAATTTAGCAATTTTGTTGCTAAATTTAGCAACTTTTCAGACTACCCTAGCAACTTTTTCTTTCAAAAGAACCTAGCAACAAATTTAGCTATTTTTAAAATTAATTTGGCAACTTTTAGCAACTTTTGATAAGTGACTCAAACATTAAAAAGGCTCACATTTACCATTTAAATTACACAAAAAGAGGAAACCAAAGATGCCTAGCAGTACACACATCACGTGAATTTATTTAGCTGCTATTTGCAATTGTTTATTTAATAATAATAATTTAATAATTGTTCAATTATGATACACTTTGTTAGTAGCTTGTAACTGTGATTGTTGATAAGTTACACTGTAAGAAAAATATCTAGAAAAATGGAAAAGGTACAAGTAATTTTTCAGGACATTATCCGTTATCCATTATCTGGTGTAAAAAACACAAAATGCAATGCATAATTTAAAATGCAGGTTAAAAAAAAAAAAACTGGAAAAATCAATACAGAAAATTCCTTCATATTAACACAGTAGACAGTGCCCTATATTTACAGACTTTTCTTAGAGTGTAGCATAATAACTAACTACTAATACACTGCTTAAAAGTATAATTGTTCAGAATGTGTCAAAAGAAACTTGAAATCGTTCAAAAATTTGTAAGTTTTCAATAATTCAGTGTATTTAAAAAAAATAGTTATTTGTATTTTAATATTATATTATGCATTTATAAAATTGTACGTATTTTACGTATATAAAATATATTTTTTTGCTGAGATTTGATGTAGTGACAATTTTGCGTCGTGATTACGTAATTATGTCATCGCACAATGACAACGTAATTTAGCAACTTTTTGCAACAAATCGACCTTCCTTTAGCAACTTCCCCTGAAAATTAGTTGGCAACACTGCACCAATCAGAGAGGAGATTTCAGGCCACTTCTCAGACCTCCTGGAGTTTACAAAATATAGAATTAGAAATAAAGTTATCTGTTATCACCATGATTTTTCAGGTTGAGGGCTTCACATTACCTGTCCAAGTCTGTATGTGTCTAATTTGACTAGATTCAAGAAACAGATGAATTTTGTGCAAAAATATTGTAGACTTTGACTTAGGGCTGCATGATTATGACAAAAATCATAATTGTCGATTATTCCCTTGAAATTGTAATTGCGATTATTAATTACGATTATCACAATTTACATTGAATGATGTTTACACTATTGTTTGATGCAACTGCATGCCGTATTTTTATATGAAAATAAACAAGCTGAAAACACTAACTGAAAAACCTTTAGTGCTTTTCTATAGTATTAAACATCAAATGTCAAATATACATCGGATTGGTTTCTTCTTTAAATTATAAAAAAAGTAAAAATATGAATGGTATTATAATGTTATACTAAAACTAAAACAATGGAAAAACCCTTAAGATAACATGTAGAAAGAAAAAAACATATCTTAAGCGTGCAGATAACATAAGTGGACTTTGAACGATTAATTGCCGCTTTGGACGATTACGTAATTGTGGCATCTATAATTGTAATTGCGATTAGAAATTCGATTAATTGTGCAGCCCTACTTTGACTGGACACATGACCTTTGTTGGTGCGTTAATATGTGGTTGCCATGCTGGTGTTAATATGTGGTTTATAAGGTTTTCTTTGTGGTTGTTAACTTGTTGGTATGTTGCTATGTGGTTGTGAGGAATGGTCATGTGATTGCGAAGGTGTTCTAGATGGTTGTCAGTGTGTTGCTATGGTGCTCCAATATGGTTGCCATGTGGTTGCTAAAGTGTTCTGAGTGGTTGTTGCCCTGTTGCTATACGGTTACTAGGGTGTTCTTGATGGTTGCCAGGGTATGTGTTATGTTGTTATGTGGTTTCTAAGGTGTTTTTGTGGTTGTTGGTGTGTTGCTATGTGGTTGCTAAAGTGTTCTGAGTGGTTGTTGCGTTGCTATGTGGTTACTAGGCTTTCTTGGTTGTTGCCAGGGTGTTGATATGTGGTTTCTAAGGTGTTCTGAATGGTTGTTGGCAGGTTACTATGTGGTTGTCAGAGTGTTTTATGTGGTGGCTGAGGTGTTCTGAGTGATTGTTGGTTTGTTGTTATGTGGTTGTGTTTGTTGATGTGTTTTGGATGGTTGCCAGGGTGTCGTTATTTGGTTTCTAAGGTATTCTTTTTGGTTGTTATTGTGTTGCTATGTGGTTGTCAGGGCTTTGTCGAAGTTGCTAAAGTGTTTTCTTAGTGGTTGTTGGTTTGTTGATATGTGGTTACTAGGGTGTTTTGGATGGTTGCCAGGGTGTTGTTATGTGGTTGCTAAGGTATTTTTATTGTGGTTGTTGGTGTGTTGCTAGAGTGTTCCAATGTGGTTGCCATGTTGGTGTTAATATGTGGTTTCTATTAAGGTGTTTTTTGTGGTTGTTGGTGTGTTGCTAAGGATCCAGTGTGGTTACTAAAGTGTACTGAGTGGTTGTTGTTGTGCTGCTGTATGGTTACTAGGGTGTTCTGGATGGTCGCCAAGGTGTTCTTATGTGGTTTCTAAGGTGGTCGCCGTGATTTTGCCAAGTAAGACATGTTCCTGAGACATCTTTTGTTGATCTTGGATCAACATTAGTACTGTCAAAAAATACAGACTTAACCCAATCCCTACCCCTAAACCTAACCTTTTACATGATTGCTAATACAAAAACCAAATATAAACTGTTTTGTGAACGATTTGAGGAACTGTAACTTTAATCCTGGATTTATGTCATGAGGTTTAGCCACAGTTATGAAGCAAGAGGGGAGACCTGTATCACATGTCTGACTGCTTTACTATCTCCTTTACCACACACATCAAAATGATTGTGTCCAAATGCTATTGTGAAAATGCTTTCAATGGCTGTATTCTTTATATGGAAGAAATGGCTGCAGCTTCTTCATACGGAATACAGCTATTGATCACATTTTCACTTTCCTTTACTCTTATCAATGGCAGAACTCACTAACTTAGTTCAATGGTATGCATACAAAATAATTATGTGTAACTTAATTTCAGTGCAGTTCTTCTGTGCAGTGGACAATGCAAACCATTTTTGTTCTGTTTCATTACAATGCCCTTTATTTTTGTCTATAGCCTATGTAGTGTTTGTCTATATTGTTGTAATGTTTGTTGAAGGAGTCAGGTGAGACTGCAATGTCCTAATATTGCGTGAATGTCATGTGTCATGTGTATTCAAGTGTTGCACAAGAATTGTCCTTTACAATAATTATTTATCCAGCAAACATCAACGGATTGTTCTAATATAAAACATTGCACAGGCAAGAGTGTAATGTGAAACCTTTCAAAAAGGTACGTAGCTAAGGTAACTATTGTTCATCCGTGGTGCTGTCATTTGCTCTTTCATATAGTCTACAAACATACAATACAGCAAGTCCTTCTACCTTCATTCTTATAAATTAGCACAACTAAACAAAACATTTCACAAATATTTTCAGTTCAGTTTATTTGTTATAAATGCAAACCAGAACCTAATGAATTTTAGAGTCTCAGCTAATACCAATGGTTATTAATTATAGCCCTAAATTATTAACTGATGGATATGTTCTATGTATAAATTAATATTGCTTCAGTATTCCTTTATCCCACTAACCCTAACCCTAACCCTAATCCCGTGTTGGACACCTGCTACTGCTCATACATCACCATGACCACACGCGGTCGCCGTGATTTTGCCAAGTAAGACATGTTCCTGGATCAACATCTTTTGTTGATCCTGGATCAACATTACTGTCCAAAAATAGACTTAACCCAATCCCCACCCCTAAACCTAACCTTACCCATAATTTATTCCTAAAATCAGAGGGAAATGATAGCTGATTAACAAGGATGTAGAAGCACCTAATCCAGATTGTAAGCCTAAAACTGACATTTCCTGAAAAGTTATCTCTCAATTCTGACTGGCTGATTGGAATGATGTTCCAGGATCAACAAGGATGTTGATCCAGGAACATGTTGTACTTGGTAAAATCACGCTCATCCACCAACAACCACAAAGAATACCTTAAAAACTACATGGCAATGCCCTGGCAACCATCCAGAACACCCTAGTAACCACATAACAACAAACCAACAACCACTCTGAACACCTCAGCAACCACATAAATACACCCTGACAAGCACATAGCAACCTGTCAACAACCATTCAGAAAACCCTACTAGGGTGTTCTGGATGGTTGCCAGGGCGTTGCCATGTAGTTTCTAAGGTATTCTTTGTGGTTGTTGGTGGGTGTTGACAGGTTGCTATGTGCTTATCAGGGTGTATTTATGTGGTTGCTGAGGTGTTCTGAGTGGTTGTTGGTTTGTTGTTATGTGGTTACTAGGGTGTTCTGGATGGTTGCCTGGGCGTTGCCATGTAGTTTCTAAGATATTCTTTGTGGTTGTTGGTGTGATGCTATGTGGTCACCATTGCTTTGTTATGTGGTTCTGAGTGGTTGTTGTTGGTGTGTTGCTATGTGGTCGCTTGGGTTTTCTGTGCAGTTGCCAGAGCGTTGCCATATGGTTTCAAAGGTGCTCTTTGCTCTGGGTCGTTGCCAGGGTGTTGCCTTATGGTTTTTAAGGTGTACTAAGGTGTGGTTGTTGGTGTGATTTTATGTGGTTTTCAGGGCATTGTCAATTCATAATAAGAATGCAGTTCTTATTTGTGAAAGTTACTAAAGTGTTCTGAGGGGTTGGTGTCGTGTTGATATGTGGTTACTAGAGTGTTTTGGGTGGTTACCAGGGTGTTGCTATGTGGTTTCTAAGATATTCTTTGTGGTTGTTCATGTGAATCTAGGTGGTTGTCAGGGCTTTGCCATGTGGTTGCCAAAGTGATCTGAGTGGTTCTTGTTGTATTGCTATGTGGTTAATAAGGTATTCTTGGTGGCTGTTGGGTCATTGCCTATGGGCTTACATTTCTGCCACAATTCTGCACGCGAAAGATCATAAATTATTAAATACAAGATTAATAGTAGTTATAATTATTGGTCAAATGTGCTTGGAAAAAAATATGATCAGAATATCAACTTGCATAATAATTATGCATGCACTGTATTTTTCCTCTTCTGCTGTCGAGGTAATGCAAGAAATGTTGTGATTGGTTGTCAAGGCAGCCAATCAGAATTTAGCAGCCTCGGTCTCTGATTGGCTGGAATTATGGCACATTGTAACACTGGGTTGTGTTGAGCACGCGAGCTGTTGGCATTTAGCGGGCACAGAGGGGAGGCATCAGGTGAGCAAGCTTTGCACGCGCAAAAGAGAAGGTCTGCACACATCCAAAAACGTATTTTAAATGCAAAATTGATTTCCGTGCGCTCGAACTACTTTTTTCTTTGCGAAACGAACATTTTCTCCACAAACTCAGATCGCGCGTGTGCAAAATACACTTTTGTGCGCTCAAAATATGATCTTTCACGCGCAGAATTGTGGCAGAAATGTAAGCCCATAATTGCCATGTGGTTTATAAGGTGATCTTTGTGATTGTTGGTATGTTACTATGTGGTTACCAGGACGTTGTTATGTGGTTCTGAGTGGTGGTTGGTGTGTTGCAATGTGGTCGCTTGAGTTTTCTGTGCAGTTGCCAGAGCGTTGCCATATGGTTTCTAAGGTGCTCTTTATTCTGGGTGGTTGCCAGGGTGTTACCATATGGTTTATAAGGTGTACTTTGTGGTTGTTGGTGTGATTTTATGTGGTTTTCAGGGCATGGTCATTTCATAAAAAGAATGTTATCTGTGAAAGTTTATGTCTTTTAGTCATGTCATGTGTCCAGTCTGGATCAGGATGTTAAGTGTAAGGAAGCTGCTGATGTCATTGTCTCTTTTTTTCCTAAGTCCACAGTTCTCAGTGCAGGGTAAAAGAGTTCAGAAGAAGTCAATGATGTGCCTCTTTCACACAGATTCCCACAGATAAAACACTCTGCTGTTGGCAGGAACTGAAAGCGCTCACCTTGCACATATTTCTAGAGTTTTATGTTTATGTTGGGTGAATTAGTAATGACTTGTAGTCACGTCAACAATGCCAAACTTAGCTGCAAGATGGAACAAGGATCTATGACCATTAGAAAGACACAAAATCAGATTTTTATTGCACTTGTGGTAAATAAGCAAAACATTAATGACTGTAATTAGGCTTCACACTGCACACAAATCTATTTTTCAAATCCAGTCTTTAGGACTGATTCATTTTGTAAGTAATGAAATCCAATTCATCATATTTCATGTGATATTTTGTTGTTAAGACTACAAACAATTAAACTAAATGAAGTCAGCTACACCAAAAACTGGGTTGTTCCTCATGGAGAAGGCATGTCCTGCTGTTCTATTATGAATCAATTGTGAATTGATGAGAAAGACTGAATATCTCACTGTGCCTTTGTGCTGATGGGAAACACTGTTCTTATCTCTTGCGTGGTTTAGTGGATCATTTTGCAAGTAACTGTCAGGGCAAAGTCCACCTGAAGACACACACACACACTTTAGTTTGTGCTTCCTGCGTTTGTATCCAGTCTTATGAAACCTTAGAAAACACTAGACTTGGTGTTTACGTGTGCAAAACTCACTGTTACAATGCTGGAGAATTTGCCATGTAGTTGCTAGTTTGTGTTAGTATGTTGCTATGTGCTTACGAGGGAGTCCTTGGTGGTTGCCAGGGTGTTGCTATGTGGTTTCTAAGGTGTTCTTCGTAGTTGCTGGTGTTGCTATGCAGTTGTTAGGTTGTTGATACAGTATGTGGCTTTTAATATTTTTTTGTGATTAGTTGTGTTTCTATGTGGTTGCCAGGGAGTTACTAAGTTGTTTCTAAGGTGTTCTTTATGGTTCTTGTTGGTGTGTTGCTAAAGTGTTCTGATTGGTTGTTAGTATGTTGCTATGTGCTTACTAGGGTGTTCCAGGTGGTTGCCAGGGTGTTGTCATGTGGTTGCTAAGTGTTCTGAGTGGTTGTTAGTGTGTTGCTATGTGGTTGCTACAGTGGTCTGTTTGGTTTCCAGGAAATTGTCATGTGGTTGCCAGGGTGTTCTGAGTAGTTGTCGGTATGTTACTATGCTGTTGCTAGGGTTTTGTGGGTGTGAAGAGCAGAAATGCTGTCAGACTGCAGGCAGCTGAGGATTGTTTTGTGATTTGTACTGGTTTCTGGTTTTCCCAGGGTTCAGCCTGCTGTCTGGAGCTCTTAGGACATGACAAAAGCCAGGTCAACAAAGCCTAATTTATTAGAGAAGGACACAATAGCTGCTCTCAGAGAAACGGGCAATGCGGAGGGGAGCCTCCTGCAGAAAAAGACAGAGTCTAACAATAATAATGAAACAATAGACAAACCGAAGTGTTTCCCTTGAGTGACTCGTCCGTTTTTTCTTTCAGATTTCAACTGGGCAGCAGTATTCTTACAAGGGTAAATCTCACAAAAGTGAATCATATTTTACCCCATGATCAAAGGAAAGAATTAAGAAATGTAATTTTGCTTAAATTAAAAAAATTCTAAAATATATTTTTGCTTAAAGAATATAAATCCTTTTTAAGATTTTTGTTTTATTTTTATTTAAATATTCATGTAAATATTCCTTTTTCGGTGCTTTTTAAATGTAAAACTTAAAAATAAGTGCATTTTTCAACAATTTTGTATATGTCCATTTGTCATCATTATGTTGCCCACACATGTGTACGGGCATCAACAATCCTGCTCTCTCTGTATTGGCATTAAGATATTAAAAAATCATATCAGTCAGCCATTAATTAATTGCATAACAATAAAGCATATTTTACCCCCACAAATTTTCATTACCATAATGCAAAACAATCTTCTCATTACTGTAATGTGAAAAATATGATATAATATTTATAATTCAAATAATGTGTACATAATGACAGTGTTTGACGTACTACATTTTATTTATAATTATTAAAATAATTTTGCAGCATACAATTACTTTATTACAGAGAATCTCATGGGGAAAAAAAACGTTTTAATTGTAATAAATAATGCAAAAATGTAACTGGCCTAAAATAGACTTCATTCATTCATTCTTTCTTTCATTCATTTTTATTTTATTTTTAATTGACTCTTGTTTCCATCCTAAGTAAATTGCTGTTTATTTGTGATGATTTACTGCTCATCTGGTGACCTTTCCACTGTTTGATTAATTTCATTCTATCAAAAAATGAATCCCTCCTGCTGCTTAAAGATCTATTACAGCATTGGAAATGAATGTATGATGTGTCTCTTGTAAAGCATTTCTCAAATTGTATGATTTACATGATTCATTGAACTCTTGGTACAAATGCAGAAAAAGCCAGAGTCCTTTAAAATGATGCCACCAGCTTCCACTTTAATTACACGGTGTCGCACGGTGCTTGATTTTTCAAACAGACCTTTGCTTTTGTCTTCCGTCTCCCTCTTTACTTTGCTGTTGTCCAGGAGATGGATGGTTTCAGAGGAGCATATATTATGGCGAGCCTGCCACTATTATGATTATGGCTGTAATTACCTGTTTTTGATCAAATAACACCGAAGGCATCTCATTTGCACATCTCTCGCATTCTCATGCTGATGTATGAAGGAGGAAAAGGTTAGCGCTGACCTGACACTGCTAATTAAAAGGGACAGCGTTCAGTGTTAATATGACAAGACACAAACCGACAGCTGGCATGGAAATGTGCATGCCAGACGCTGTGTGCACACCACCAGACATCAGGGGAGGATTTAGTGATTTGGGGGCCCCAGGCAAAATACAGGAATGGGGCCCTATACAATTTCACACATTTACAACCTTGAGGTTCCTTTCACTGTTGCTCGCTGCTGCACGACCGTGTCCCATAGAGATGCATGATATTTGTAGGGCCCTATGAAATCCGTTTTATTTTTCCCAAATTAGCCTACTTTTTTAGCCTAACTTTTTTTCCTTTTTAATTTTTCTGGATTCAGTTTTTTTATTTTAAGGCGGTCGCCTACCTTTGCCTAATGGTTAAGTCCGCCTCTGCCAGACATGTGCCGCTTTCTCACGTCCTTTGTTAAGACAATATGGTGTTTGCACACAGAACGGCATGACAGATTTTACTCGTCTTAAAAAAAAAAGCCGGTTGCTAGCAAGTGTCTAAATGGGACTACAGAGGTTGTCGGGGACATTAAACCTCTGGTGCTCTTTGGTCATTTTTCATCGGAATGGCATAAAACTTGGTAAAGTTTGCCAAATTTCCAGGAAACTATCCCAAAATTTCCACAATTTTCCATTGCCAATATTTCCAAAAATTCTGGAATGTTTCCGGAAAGTTACCGGAAATTTTCAGCCTCTTTCCAACCCAATTGGAAAATATATATTTCACGTAAAATTTGAAAATAGAATTTTTGTTCATTTTTTTCATAACAATAAACTTTAAAAAGAGACCAAACTTTAGTCTTTGCTCCAAAGCATTCGAGATTTTTTTACAACAATTTAAGTTGTAAATTTCGTTTTCAGGTATATGCTCAAAAAGTAGTAAAAAGAAAAAAAAAAGAAAAAAGGGGAAAATGGATTATAACTACTGCATAAATATAACTTAATACCATAAAATCCCTTTAAAATACAAAATATTAAGTTAAAAAAATGATGAAACTAAAATATAGTTTCTTTGAAGTAAAAAAAAACTGTCATTTTTGACTGCCACGCAAGGAGCACCAGAGACATCACATCAAACAGGTAGGCTAAGCTTATTTTCTGCAATAATCCTAAAGCCAATGAAAAAATCCTACTGGGATTTTTGTTGAGGGAACTTCTGGATTGACCTAAAAAACACCATCACTGCAACTCTATCAAGGGCGTAGAATTTAACAGGGATGCTAGGGACATGTCTATATCCAGTGACTAAATTGTCCACAGCAATAATTTTGATCAAACAATAGCAACAGTCCTGGGCGAGTTTTCTGTCAGAATCGTGCAGATTCGTCCAATTCATTTTATATATTAAAGGGGTCATATGATGCTGCTAAAAAGAAGATTATTTTGTGTATTTGGTGTAATGAAATGTGTGTATGCAGTTTAAGGTTCAAAAAACATTATTTTCCATATACTGTACATTATTGTTTGACACACACACACTCGTGAAAACAGTAATATTAAACACAGCACTCCATGTGGACACGCAGTACAAGGTACCATGGCCAACCCCTCCCACACCAAACAATACAAAACAAAATATAACTGACGGACCCAGATGAATTCCAGACAGAACAAAACAGAGTAGAGCAGAGCAGAAGTGCAGTCAGTTACTTGAGGTTCGTTACGCTTCAATTAAGATCATTAGAAACCCCTGGACGTGCAATCAATCCAAGAAAACAGTACAATGCTGCAATACACATGGTCGCTCACCACGCAGGATTACAGCTACTTGCAGGCCCATATCTGAAAACTGGCCAACAGCCAGCACAAGACAGACAGGAGGATAACCCAACTGCTAGCACTCATTCAAAGCGCCACATGTCACAAAGGGGCGGTATCAAGGATCATGCATCCCAAGCAACCAAACACTTACCCCTTTTATATGCACAACAGGCACTAATTGGCTAATGAAATTTACCCAACTGACCAATCACGATAAATTACAAACCCTGATAGGTTCACCTGTTTGGGTAACGCCAGCCAATCATACTGGGTCTATAGCTCACTCTGCTACATTCGGAATGGAAATATGGATATTTTATTTGTAAGCATCATACTTTAAGTTAATGCCATAAAACTAGCAAGCTAAAAGTAGTACTGACAGTGTCGTGTAAACATGGCTGAAGGCACAAAAAGCGGAGGAACAGACAAACCGATTCAGTGGAGTGAGTCATTTACACTGGAAGTGCTCCGATTGATTCAAACTCGATTCACTAACAAAAAACAGATCAAAAGAGCCATTCATTTTCGAATTTCGACATGATATAGCTTGTAACTATTTTAAAAAGCATGTAGTTATGGGTGAAATGGCGCTTTTCGAAACTCCGAATCAGTTACTTGTGTCGCAAAAAGATTCACTGTTTCGAAGCACGCCATACGGATCGCTCATCGCGAATCATTTGTTTTAGATCGGAACTTCAGAGCGCATATCACAATCGCAAATAATTTGTTTTAGATCGGAACTTCAGAGCGCATATCACAATCGCAAATAATTTGTTTTAGATCGGAACTTCGGAGCAGGTTCGAGAATCATTTGATTTAGATCAATATAGATCTAATACAAAACTTGAAAGGAAACCATATGGTTTACGAAATGTATAAGTTTTGTAGGCACATTTGTGGCTTTAGGCCTCTAATGCGCAGTTGAGGCTTTAGAGGGACAAATACACAGCTGCTTTAAAAGGACAAAAAGCTAATCAGGACAAGTTAAAATGTCTAAAACATCATTCAAAGTGAGTTTTCCCTTCACATCTGCTCCTTTTTGTTTAGTTTGGTCGAGCTAAACTGATGATTATTTCTTAACAATAGTGCTTCTTTTTCCTATTGTTCTGTTCTTGTGCTCTGCCGTCTCCGGCATGGCCTTCATCTGTGAACATGCTCCAATTAACAGAGCCAAAACAAGCAGCACCATTAAGACGGCCGCCCACTGGAGGAGCCAGGGAAGGAACCAAGAGGCTGCTGGGTAACACAAGTCCTGTGATCCTGCACTCATTCATCTTGTCAAATCAACACTGTTCTCGCTGTTTGCTGGATGATGTGTGTTTCCTTAATGGAACATTCCTTCTCGGGTCTAAATGTTGCCTGACAGAAGCTGGGGATTTTCCAGGGTCATATGATAACACTTGATTCTCGCAATGGCTTGATTGTTCTCTTGATTTGGAAGATTAAATAAGTCATTTGGTCTCAATAATGTTCAGTTTTGTGTGTGTGTGTGTGTGTGTGTGTGTGTGTTCCACAGTGAACGTTCTCAGAACTTTGGCTAATGTTCTGGGAACGTTCTCTTAAAGTTATGAACGTCCAGTAACATTAATAGAATGTTTGTTCAAAGTTATCTGGTCTTTAATAATGTTCTCTAAACGTTACTATAAAAACATTATTTACTGTACTTCGTTTATAGGATGTTTTTTTTTCTGAAATGTTTTAGTTGGACATTCATCTAACGTTTTTTTAAATCTTACTGCTAATTTCAGAATGCTCATAGAACATTTAAAGGGGTCATATGATTATATCATTATTTGGTGTATTTGGTGTAACAGAATATGTTGACATGCTTTAATGTTCAAAAAACACATTATTTTTCAAATACTGTACATTATTGTAGGTCCTCTATGCCCCGCCTCTCTCAAACGCTTCGTTTTCTACAAAGTTCCTCCTTCCGATTATTTACTGTACTTCGTTCATAGGATGTTTTTTTCTGAAATGTTTTAGTTGGACATTCATCTAACGTTTTTTAAATCTTACTGCTAATTTCAGAATACTCATAGAACATTTAAAAGTAACATTCCCATAATGTTTGCAAAATGGAATGTTCCATAAAAAGGAGCCAAGAAAAAACGAGACGTTGTGAACTTTCAGATAAAATTCAGAAATAATGTTTTCATAAATTAATGGGAACGTTAAAAAATGTTCTTAGAAGATTTTTATGTTAGCTGGCTTGGTTATACAAGGAAAAATTAAACCAAACACTGGTTTCCAAAATGGATTCTGTCCTGGATAATATATCTAGAAATATCACTGCATGTATCTTGGTTAAATATCACCACCATGGTCACTCTGTGCCTATGTCAAAGGTCATTTGTTTTTTGTTTTTTTTAGTAAAAAGCAGTTTTACTAGCATGTTCTTTTATTTCTAGATTCACATCTCATGCTTTTTCTTCTCACATAACACACTGTAAAAAAAAAAAAAAAGTGCCAACCTGCAATTGATACTTATTTCTACCTGATATAACCTATAAAAATTAAGTTAATATATTTAGGTTCATTCAGCAATGTTGAATCATATTTTTTACTTAAATAAAACGAATTAATTTAGAAGCTTACAATTTTTTTTTAGTGTAAGGTCATTTAAGCTGTTGATTTATTTAAGTATTCGCTTAGTGCATTGAGGTTCTGATCTACCTTTTAGTTTCTAATATGACCGACTGACTGACATTCTCTTACAAATCAGTGCAATTAGACAGTTATTAGGCTTGCCTGAGAGGTCACTGAACCTGACATCTCTTTTCTGTCAGTATTGCAAGGTCAGAATCTAGTTTGTCTGTGTTTCACATAATATTTTGGGTAATATAAATGAGTAATGATTTTATCCATCAAAAAAAATAATAAATTTAACTCAAATGCTCTTTTTTTCACACTCATCCCTCTTTGATGCCCAATCAAAATGTACTGTTTTTGTTTGTTTCCAAATGCATGAATTATTAATATGCATATGTAAATTGTGCAGTGAAATAAAAGTTTTTTATTTATTTATAAATACAAACGCAAAACCACCACTGAGAGATGAATCGTTTGAATATTTAAATACATTTTCCATGTCAACAAGCAGCTGAATAGTCGCCCATCTAAATGATACGCACTCTACAATCTGACAGATTTTATTCATCTGCAATAAAAGAGCAATTAATCTATTTAAGAGAACATTTACTGTACCAGAGAGACAAAGCCACAATTACTCTGTCTTTAATTTAATGCAGGTTAATAGCACAATAGCAAACAAACGGTGTAATTGTGTGTTGCTTAATTTAGCCTTTTTTAGGTCAAAATTTTAACAAATTAAATTAACTGTTTAAATCTTTGGTTACTGCTATGAGGCCTTCTTAAGAAGACTGCATATGGGTCATTCCTTTCTTTCTTTCTTTCTTTCTTTCTTTCTCCAATCCAAATGATTCAAACAAAACGTCTCAGGTTACTTATGTAACCATGGTTCCCTGAGTAGGGAACGAGACACTGCGTCCTCTAGGGTTCGCTATGGGGAACGCCTCATCGTGACCCGTGTCTGAAGCATACATTCAAAAAACACCAACAACATGTTGGCCGGTGACAGGCCATGACGTCACTACCGGTGCGACTATAGTATAAATAGGCGCCGGGAGCACACATCATTCACTTCTTCGTCTGAAGCTTGTGTCCGCAGCATGGCAAGAAACCTAGAGGACGCAGTGTCTCGTTCCCTA
>NW_015658752.1:8188-10973 GCF_001515625.1 Sinocyclocheilus rhinocerous | reverse complement strand
TTCAGTTTTGTGTGTGTGTGTGTGTGTGTGTGTGTGTGTTCCACAGTGAACGTTCTCAGAACTTTGGCTAATGTTCTGGGAACGTTCTCTTAAAGTTATGAACGTCCAGTAACATTAATAGAATGTTTGTTCAAAGTTATCTGGTCTTTAATAATGTTCTCTAAACGTTACTATAAAAACATTATTTACTGTACTTCGTTCATAGGATGTTTTTTTCTGAAATGTTTTAGTTGGACATTCATCTAACGTTTTTTAAATCTTACTGCTAATTTCAGAATACTCATAGAACATTTAAAAGTAACATTCCCATAATGTTTGCAAAATGGAATGTTCCATAAAAAGGAGCCAAGAAAAAACGAGACGTTGTGAACTTTCAGATAAAATTCAGAAATAATGTTTTCATAAATTAATGGGAACGTTAAAAAATGTTCTTAGAAGATTTTTATGTTAGCTGGCTTGGTTATACAAGGAAAAATTAAACCAAACACTGGTTTCCAAAATGGATTCTGTCCTGGATAATATATCTAGAAATATCACTGCATGTATCTTGGTTAAATATCACCACCATGGTCACTCTGTGCCTATGTCAAAGGTCATTTGTTTTTTGTTTTTTTTAGTAAAAAGCAGTTTTACTAGCATGTTCTTTTATTTCTAGATTCACATCTCATGCTTTTTCTTCTCACATAACACACTGTAAAAAAAAAAAAAAAGTGCCAACCTGCAATTGATACTTATTTCTACCTGATATAACCTATAAAAATTAAGTTAATATATTTAGGTTCATTCAGCAATGTTGAATCATATTTTTTACTTAAATAAAACGAATTAATTTAGAAGCTTACAATTTTTTTTTAGTGTAAGGTCCTTTCAACTGTTGATTTATTTAAGTATTCGCTTAGTGCATTGAGGTTCTGATCTACCTTTTAGTTTCTAATATGACCGACTGACTGACGTTCTCTTACAAAGTAGTGCAATTAGACAGTTATTAGGCTTGTCTGAGAGGTCACTGAACCTGACATCTCTTTTCTGTCAGTATTGCAAGGTCAGAATCTAGTTTGTCTGTGTTTCACATAATATTTTGGGTAATATAAATGAGTAATGATTTTATCCATCAAAAAAAATAATAAATTTAACTCAAATGCTCTTTTTTTCACACTCATCCCTCTTTGATGCCCAATCAAAATGTACTGTTTTTGTTTGTTTCCAAATGCATGAATTATTAATATGCATATGTAAATTGTGCAGTGAAATAAAAGGGTATTTTTTATTTATAAATACAAACGCAAAACCACCACTGAGAGATGAATCGTTTGAATATTTAAATACATTTTCCATGTCAACAAGCAGCTGAATAGTCGCCCATCTAAATGATACGCACTCTACAATCTGACAGATTTTATTCATCTGCAATAAAAGAGCAATTAATCTATTTAAGAGAACATTTACTGTACCAGAGAGACAAAGCCACAATTACTCTGTCTTTAATTTAATGCAGGTTAATAGCACAATAGCAAACAAACGGTGTAATTGTGTGTTGCTTAATTTAGCCTTTTTTAGGTCAAAATTTTAACAAATTAAATTAACTGTTTAAATCTTTGGTTACTGCTATGAGGCCTTCTTAAGAAGACTGCATATGGGTCATTCCTTTCTTTCTTTCTTTCTTTCTTTCTTTCTCCAATCCAAATGATTCAAACAAAACGTCTCAGGTTACTTATGTAACCATGGTTCCCTGAGTAGGGAACGAGACACTGCGTCCTCTAGGGTTCGCTATGGGGAACGCCTCATCGTGACCCGTGTCTGAAGCATACATTCAAAAAACACCAACAACATGTTGGCCGGTGACAGGCCATGACGTCACTACCGGTGCGACTATATGTCTGAAGCATACATTGAAAAAACACCAACAACACGTTGGCCGGCGACAGGCCATGACGTCACTACCGGTGCGACTATAGTATAAATAGGTGCCGGGAGAACATGTCATTCACTTCTTCGTCTGAAGCTTGCGTCCGAAGCATGGCAGGAAACCTAGAGGACGCAGTGTCTCGGTCCCTACTCAGGAAACCATGGTTACATAACCTTCTCAGGTTTGGCTCCAGTATATTTAATAAATGCAAAAACAAAAGACTAATAGGCCATATGCCTAACAATAAATATTCAAATGAACGTGTCCATCAAAGCATTTTTAGCCAGGTGCTCTTCTGAAAAACGGCCAGCTGGTGGCGCTTGAGAACTCTTTGGTGACACAGCGCTTTTACGCACCATTAACACATGAGCAGGTGTACATCTCTTTCGTACTAACTAACATGTTGAAAATACGAACATTTTCATGAGTTAGAAAGTTTATGTCAGAACGGCTTTATGAACGATTTACACAAAAATTAGTTCTGCTCGTGTTTCATGAATGAGGCCATATAGTGGCGGACTCGAACCCGGGTCGATCGCGTCAAAAAGTAATTCTGGGAGTCTGACACTCTACTGCCTACACCACTGAAACCGTTGAAGTCTATGCGTCTTTTTCAATATTGAGTGTCAACCAGATATTGGTGGGCGGAGATACTGTAAATAGCGTTTGCCAACAAGCGTGCTATTTGCACTTAAAGACACTCAAAAAAAGAATTTTTTTTCTTCCCCTCGCTTGGGCCCCAAGTGCGCATGGGCCCCTGGGCCTGTGCCCATAATGCCCATTGGATAATCCGGCCCTGCTCGTATGCTGGAACCGATGGATGCGTGAGGAAAACGGCCTCTTCCATTCCTTCTCGATCTCTGTATGGAGATCAGGAAG
>NW_015658752.1:0-8119 GCF_001515625.1 Sinocyclocheilus rhinocerous | reverse complement strand
GAAGGAGGGAGTCTTAAGAGAGGATGTCTCACCCATAGAGAGATAGCTAGCCAGCGTCTCTTCTACAGGGGGCATCTTCTCATAGCCGCTTTCACGCATCCCCTCGATGTTGGCATAACTCGTATGCAGGCCCGGATTAGGAATTCAGAGGCCCTTGGGCACAATGTCTTGTCGGGCCCCCCACATCCATGCACGCACACACGAACGCACACACACACACCCCCACACACACACATACATGCGCACAATCAAGGTTTTAAATTATAGGGTACTAATTGTTGGAAACACGTCTAGCTTATACAGGATTTACACTCACAGGTTACAGCCTATGATCGCATCCTCTATCATACAGGATTTACATCACATGATTGCAACAATGCTTTCCTGGACCAGCAGCAATCTTTGCAATAAGTGTAAATAGTAATTATGCTATCTGTACTTTATATTGGCAGATACTATTTGCACCTCAGTATTTTTGTATATTAACAGAATAATAACATAGGGGCTCATTCATGAAACTTGCGTAAATATGTGAATAAATTTAAAGTAATCTGCCCGTAAAACAGACCTTCCCGAAAACTCTCCTCCAGATTCACAAACGCTTCGTAAACATCAGATTTGATAGTTAAACATATGTATGTGAATGAATTCCAATCATTCGTAAATAGTGCGTGTGCACGCTTTAATCCCCGCCTATGAATTACAGCTACGTAAATTACGTGTCCAGGAACACAGTGGAATATTCTGGACTCCCTTCTCAGGTTTGGCTCCAGTATATTTAATAAATGCAAAAACAAAAGACTAATAGGCCATATGCCTAACAATAAATATTCAAATGAACGTGTCCATCAAAGCATTTTTTGCCAGGTCTCTTACCACAGAAATGCATGCTTCAAACAAAACAGTCAATGAAGACGAAGAAGAAGATGATGTGTGCTCCCGGCGCCTATTTATACTATAGTCGCACCGGTAGTGACGTCATGGCTGTCACCGGCCAACGTGTTGTTGGTGTTTTTTGAATGTATGCTTCAGACACGGGTCACGATGAGGCGTTCCCCATAGCGACCCCTAGAGGACGCAGTGTCTTGTTCCCTTGAAAGGGAACATGTTTTCTTAAGAATTTTCTTGTGACATCTTAAAGGAGCAGTTCACCCAAAAAATGAAAATTTGCTGAAAAGGTACTCACCCTCAGGCCATTCAAGATGTAAATGAGTTTGTTTCTTCATCAGATTGGGAGAAATGTAGCATTACATCACTTGCTCACCAATGGATCCTCTGCAGTGAATGGGTGCCGTCAGAATGACAGTCCAAACAGCTGATAAAAACATCACAATAATCCACAAGTAATCCACACCACTCCAGTCCATCAGTTAACGTCTTGAGAAGTGAAAACCTGCATGTTTGTAAGAAACAAATCATCGCTTCTGGACAAAATATGAGTCCATAATCCATAACAACACTTCATCCAGTGAAAAAGTCATCTCCAATTGTCTCCGACATTAAAATCCAAATGTTCATTTTTGGGTGAACTATTCTTTTAAGTAACGTCTTGTGTTAACCAATATCATCATCCTCCAGGAAATTACAACATATTATCAAAGGATTTTTATTAATTTTGTGATATTTGTGGTGTTAGTTGGTTTATGCCTGTTTGATCAAATTACACTACGTTCAAAAGGTTTGGAACAAGAATGATACATCTGTGGAATAAAATGTTTTCCCTCAACCCTTCCTTTTGTCTTCTTCCTTTTTTATGCTAGATGGCTCTTGTTTTTTCAGGAAAAAAAGAGATTACTGTCTGCATTCCCTTGATGTGTCTACAGAAAATCAATAACTCTGGCTGCATGGGCTCTGGTGGACAATGATGGCAACTCCTCAGGACGCACCGCAGACTAATGTGGAAAAATAGGAATTAAAACAAAATAGCTACATTAATTTGTTTTCCATCAGCCTCTGGAGAGATAGTGTGCAGCGTTGCTCTCAGTCTCATTATACTTTCTAATCAAGACTCTTTTAAAAATCCTTTTTAAGGCGACAGGCAGATTTGCCCTTCCCCCCATTGCGCTGCTGCGCCTTGCTGTCATTGTGCTTCTGCTTATTACTTTACAAATGACCGAGGTGAGGCTGACATTTTCACTGCATGCAGAAAAGCTCGGTATGCTCGGCCTCTGCGGTAATGAATTTGCTTTGAGCTTTCGCTTCCCCCTCCGCTTTTCCCAATCAAGATTCCCCAATACAATTAAAATCACAGCATCTCGCCGCTGTGACAAATGCATCTGAAGAAACAGGCGAGCTGGTCCCCGACGCCACTCCAAAAGCAACGCACAAACCTCAGTGAAAAGAATACGAGGGTAAAATCAATGAACTCGCAGGAGTGTGAACAGCCACGGAAACCTGCTTTAAATTCTGCGAGCTGAATAAGGATTTTTTTTCACATCTTTAATTCAGGAGTGACTTTGTCAGTAAATTGGTCTCTTACTGTTATAACAGGAGCGAGGTGTGAAATCACAGGCCCTGTGGATAAAAACACCATATCAATATTTTAACAGTTAACTTGGTAATTTTCACCTTCTCATAAAAATATATCGACCACATCCTTTTGTGCTGGTAAGGCAGTCTAAATATATAAAGGTGTACTCTTAGCCATGATTTTTTTTCTCTCTCCAAGCAATGGTGCTTTTTAATAATATGTTCATTTATTTATTCATGAATCCAACTGTTTATAGAAAGTCAGCTTTAAAGTAGCCTAAAATGCTTAGCTGCATGGTCTCCCAGCTTCGCTAAACTGGTTTTAGAGGGGTTTTGGGCACCTGTCAGCTGGTCAGGTTGGTTTAAGTCAGGTGTTCTCACTGCATTTCATGACTTCATATGTCACATTCAGTGCTGTTGCATCTGACTGATACACTTCAGGATTTGTTCTTTTCTTTTTTCCATCCCCTCTCAAATATGTGAACTTAAGCATGTGGCAATTTTTTTGCTAACTGAAATCTCATGTTTATCAAGCTGTAAAAATTTAAATTAATTAATTAATTAAAATAAGAAAGAAAAAGAAAAAACACGTTTGATGATTGACATGCAAAAAGTGTTTCTGATGGGCTTAAAAAGCCAATAGCCTATGGCTTTTTCACCTGATAGCCTATCTACAGTACTATATGTGACCTTGGACCAAAAAAAAACAGTCCTAAGTAGCGCGGGTATATTTGTAGCAATAGGGTAAACATTATCGATTTTTCTTTTGTGCCAAAAATCATTAGGATATTAAGTAAAGATCATGTTCCATGAAGATATTTTTGTAAATGTCCTACTGTAAATACATCAAAATTTAATTTTTGATGATCTCAGCCAAATATTGTCCTATCCTAACAAACCATACATAAATGGAAAGCTTTTTTCAACTTTCAGATGCTGTATGAATCAAAAAAAAAAAAAAAGACCCTTATGAATGGTTTTGTGGTCCAGGGTCACATTTGTAAGCGTGATTTTTTTAAAGTCGGTTAAAATGCTAAGGAATAAACTAATCAAAATTCATAAGGATTCATTTATTGTCATTGTTTTTTTCGAATCTAATCATAAAAAAATCAAATAGCCAATCCTAAAATAGAGAGAAGCAATTAAATTCTGCTCACTCAGATAAAACAGAGATATCAACCTGTCAAACGGAAAGATTTTGTGATCGTAGCGGTTTCGGTTTGGTTCTGCATGTAGCCTGAGTGAAAATGCACAAATGCACAAACGAAGCACTGAAATGTTGAACAAGCGCTTTGGTGACGTCACGCCGCTTCCTTCAAGTGCAGTCGAACGTGACGCTTCTTCACTCCGCCGTTAAAGATTCAAGTCAAGAGTGCTGCTCTGCTACGACTCCTCAGAAACCGGTGGGAAATTATCAGTTTCCTTTTACAAGGTCGCCGGATGATTTATCTTAAAGTGAAAGCAGAAGGTGAGTGAATTATTTCATTAATCTGACGGAGACCTCGCGTCTTGGTTTGTGTATAGTAACGTTACTTGCGGTTTGTTGTTTGCGTACTGAATCAGGTTGATAACGGTCACAAACTCACCAAAAGATCAGTTATTGATCTCAATCTGTTGTTAAAGTAATCGGGTATAGAATGTATATGAAACTTGTCAAAGTATTTCAAATAAAACGCGGCTTTTCAATCTTAAAATCGTTCGTAAAGTAGTTTTTCTGTCATGACTGGGACGTCAAGTGCTCAGAGTCCCTTTGTGTAACTAGCATCAGCTGGTTAGTGGGTAGTTGACATGTCCATGATGCTTTTCATATTCAAAACCAAAAGAATATTAAAATATATATATTTTATAAGGCAAATTTGTAAGTGTGTATCTTAACTGTTCGTACGCCGTTTAAGTTTAGCTATCAATTTGTCTTCGCTAGTTCATTTCAGTGATTTTGCTGACGTATACGACTGATGGATATTTAACGTAAGTACAAATACTGCGTCTATCAACTAAAGTGAGCTTATAATAAAGCAAAATAATTAGGCATAAAAGAACTAAAGATCGTTAAGATGATTTTCTTTCTTTCTAACTCCTCTTTTATGTCGACTGCAGTTAGTAATAGAGGAGAGAAACATGAAATTGTGTCAATTTTGCACAGTATTCAATACTCTGCTTTGCTTTCAGACAGAAAGTTGTCTTTATTCGTTATGGATACATTAGCCAAATCATTCAAGTCGAAAGGAAAGGTTTGATGTTACAGATGTTGTTCAGGGTTTGATGTTTCAGCTTAGGTGGATCTACAATATATGACTGTCCTCCTTAGATGTTGTTTTTTAAATTTATTATTAGATAAATACAACGTAGCTGATGAAGGTGGTGGTGCATAAATTCTTGATATTGAAATTGGCCTATTATTTTCTAATGCACTGAACAGAGTCTTAAAATATTGGGGGGCGGACAGCAAGACTGGGAATAACAGCAAGATTGGGAATAACTAAAACTTGGTGTTGTAATGTTCATTTGACCTCTTGAACTTTTTGTGTTTGCTTGTATAGAGATTCGTCGACAGTGAGAAATGGCACATGTGATCAGACCTTGAGATCTCACAAGTCTCACAAGCCAAAGACGTGATTCAGATTCAGTCCAGTGACTGAGACTGTTGTCATTGGCCATAAAGATAAAAGTGTATGTTTTATTATTATAAACAAGACCGAGTTAGAGTAAGGAGAATTGCTATTGACAATTACAAAATCTTACAGTAATGAGAATTTGGTGCTGAATTGTCATGAAAATGTCAAAATTCAGCTTTTTTTCCTTTTGATTTTGGGACTTGGGACCAGTTTGTGAGATTCGCCCTGTGTGTTTCCCTCCCTCTCCATTTGTCTTTGCCTTTTTTTTTTCCTGCAAATGCTCTGCTCTTTTGGGTGACACCGGCTGAACGGACGACGCCAGAGATCCGAGCGTCTTCCTAACAGCATGACATTATGCTGTAAGCCACGAGAGATCCGTGAAATGAGCTTAAATCTCGTCGCATTTGAGCTCTCAATACCAGCTGCATGAAGTCTCGGCACTGCTGCATAAGACCTGTTTCAACACAGAAGATATAAAATAATCTATGTGAATCTTTTTTTTTTTTTTATTGATTCTGTCTGAGCAAACTGATTGACTTGAATGCATGTTGGAAAAGCTGAAAAAGAAACCAGCTGAGCTACTGTCACACTACTGAAATATGCATTTAAGTTAGCGGCAGTGCTACTTTTAGTTAGTCTGAGCAGCGTTCAGGATAGTTGTTATTGATGGTAAGTGCTTTAAAGCACAGTTCTGCTTTGGTGTCTTTGAGCTAATGCGTGGCAGCAGCTGTATTGCTGAGTGTCTGCTGTTCTTCGCATCTCTACTGGGAATGCGCATCTCTTCTCGTCCTCGCTGATGCATCGACCACGCAGCAGCTGCCTGATTGTGTAAAGATGCTTGGAAGCCATTAGTGGAAATGAATTGAAAGGAACAGAAAGACCCTCCTCTTTTCTTTTTTTCTTCCTTGCTTAGACACACACTCGGAGACATGGATTATACTAATACATTCTCTCAAACTCGTGTTTTGTAGTGCAAACAAATGTCTATTGTTGGTTTTTTGTAGAGCTGCAGTTGAACACAAAAGCGGCCTGTGATGTACTTGTATCTCGGCTGCGGGAAGAATCTACAGCTGTCAGGACTTGTTTTGCGGTTGTACCTTTATTTTGCCACTTGAAAGGAAAACACAGTTTCACAAACAAAGCCTTCAGTGATAAAGATTCTTATTCTCACTGCTGAAACCGGTTTCTGAGGCATTTCTCAGAATAATTTGTGTAAAACCCTTGCGTTAGTTTTTTTTTGTATTGTATGTTTATTTTGTAAATAGTAAAATCAGCATGACCTAATTGCAGAACAGGCAAGGTTTATACTGTTTATTTCAGCAACTCTTTTTATGTATCAATTAATGTTTCAAGGGAATTTAGTTGTACTTGATCTTTTGGCCTTTGAAAACGTGCATAGCAATACACATTAGGTGTTTAGAAACAGTTTAGTCACAGTGAGGTGAAGAGGAAGTAGTACAGATGCTATTATGCAAGAACTAACAATAGCAGAAGAAGTAAAGTGTGTCAAAGAGTCTTTGCTGTATGTGTCTGTGTGCTGATCCTTCTGAAACATTAGAAACAGACTCAAGTTTTTAAAATAAGATCCTTTATCATTTCAGGTAAATTTTTTTTTTTTGCCCCAAATCAGAAAAAAATTGTTATTTCACCAACAAAAAAATTAAGACTTTGTGTGCGTGTGTGTGTGTGTGAGAGAGTGAGAGAAGCACATTTTGGCACATTACTTTGGCACATTTTGCCCCAAATGCTTATTACTGTAATGTACCTAAACTTTATTTATTTATTTGGTAATTCTTGATGGCGGTAAATCACTTTTTAATTTAAATAACTTTTTAATTATTTAAATCACTGTGAAGGCAGTACATGACCAGCCCTATAAGTTTACGATATTTTTACATAATATTAATATCAAATAATATTTGGTTAATATAATACATTATTTGCATTACAGTAATCAGAATTTGCACATAAAAATGACATCAACATGTGGCTCAAGTTTTTTGAATAAGAAAAAATGTTGCATTTTACAAACATAAAATATTTTATTTATTGCATTGCATTGTATTGCAACATAATTATTTTATGACATTTAAAGACATATACATACTTTCCAATAGTTTGAAATATTAAAGGGTTAAGAATATGACTTTCTTCTTTCAGACGAATCCAATCGGAGTTATATTAAAAGTTTTCCTGGCTCTTTCAATCGTTAGAATGGGAGTAGTCAGGTGTTTTTGTTCAACAGTCCAAAAGTAGTCAAATAAAGCACGCACATCCATAATAAAATGTGCCTCACACGGCTCCGGCGGGTGAATAAAGGCCTCCTGTAGCAAATTGATGCATTTTTATAAGAAAAATATCCATATTTAAAATGTTATAAATACTTTTTTCTCACTTCTGCTGACTATCATACGTGCAAGCCGTTCCGGTGGATGATGTAGGATGTATGCGTCGCGCACGCGGAAGTGAGAAGTGACGAACGCAGACGCACGGAGGAGAGACAGCAAAACAAAAAGCCGGTCACAAATTAGAAGCACAAAACGGATTTGTAATGAAAAATGTAGGAGGATTTCGATATAAGCCAAGAGGAGACTGGTTTTCCTTTGCTAAAGTAAAGAAACTTTGCTTCCTTTGCTCCTGTAAACAAACTCACGAGACTAGCATATCTCACCGGCGTGTGCGCGACGCGTACGTCCTACGTCATCCGCCGGAACGGCTTGCACGTATGACAGGCAGCAGAAGTAGGGTTGGGTACCGAAACCCAGTACCAATATGGCACCGGTACCTATGTAACCGGTATGTACTAGAACCGAATCAGAACGCAGATTTCGGTGCCTCATTTCAGTGCCATGCCTGAGCTATCGATTGAAATATTTGTCCTCTGGTTCTCCGAAACGAATGTAAGAAGCATCATGAACGTGAAAAATTATTTCATCATCACCGCACGTGAAAAATTATTTCCCGACTGAGAAAATGCACATAAACTCAAATCGGAAATCTCTAATAATACAAATCCAACAAATCTTTGTAGTAAC
>NW_015658751.1:0-1575 GCF_001515625.1 Sinocyclocheilus rhinocerous | reverse complement strand
GGTCTGAATACTTTCCGTACCCACTGTATATATATAATATATATATAAAAACTCTATATTGCACAGCCCTAGTGTGCATACAAGCAAAAGAGAATGACTCCCTGTCACAATTAGTGTAATTAAAGTAAAAAATATGTCAAAAATGCTTTTCTCATGCTTTTTTTTTTTTTCTTCTTATTTGTCAGATGCTGTGATTGCCAACTTCCCGGCAGCGACAGAGTTGGATTTGCATTAAGGAATGCAACTAAAGTAAAAAATGTCAAAAATGCTTTTCTCATGCTTTTTTTTTTTTTCTTCTTATTTGTCAGATGCTGTGATTGCCAACTTCCCGGCAGCGACAGAGTTGGACTTAAGGAATGCAATTGGGAAGCATTTTAAACAAGAAATAACCAACAATGAATCATTCCTTAAAGTTCACTGTTGGTAGTTTGTTTGTTAAATGCGTAAACTATCAAAAGGGTTAACCTTTTTTTATTTGACTTTGTCATTTATCCATAATGTTTTAATGTTAAGTGTGAAAACATGCTCTTGATTTGTATTGGATTTGTTATTTTGAAATAAGTTTTTTTAAATGATTTTATTCTATCATTCGTTGCTTTTATTATCTTAAGTTGTTTTTATGATTTTGTATTAGGCCTATCTTAAGTTGTCTAAGTCGTTAAAAACATTATTTTTCTTAATAAAAGCTTTATATTTAATTTCTATGTATGGATTGTCATTTATGAGAACCTGTTATATTTGAGTAAAAATAATCCTTTAGCCATTATTTTGTATCTATGGTTAGACTTCTATTAAATTTTCACTGAGAGCCCAAGTTCAGCCTTGTTTTAGCCTAGACACAAATTCACTGTCTATTAGACGTGTGTAGTCGTTCAATAGCGGTCTAATTGATGACTAGTCTATTCTTGGGCTATGGTTAGACGTCTATTAAATTTTCACTGACAGCCCAAAATTTGCCTTGTTTTAGCCTAGACGTCTGGGCTGTGTTTGGACAGCTATTAGACGTCTTTTAAACACAAAATTGCTTGCTGGGAAGAGAGAGCACATGAAGATGAAATAAAATAAACTCTGAGTCACGCATAGCCTGCCATAAATCATCAAGGATGATGAGTCTAAGAAATATCTCACAGCGAAGATAATCGTCTGCGCTTTGCGACAAAAAACAGAGCCCATTATAATCAGTGCTGTTTACACTGGGTGCGGCATGGCATGACACGACAAATCCCCGACAGTAAACTGCTGCCTCATTCTATTTATGACGTACTGACACAAATTTCAAATGATTTGCAACGTCGCGTTGTTGCATCCAGTGTACAGTAGACAGACTTTAGCTGTCGCATCCGGTGTAGACACGGTGTTACAACAAGCAAATGGCACCCATTTGGTGGAATGGCTTAAGTAATAGGCTATTTTAATACTAAATTAATGTCAGGTTGTTGTTGTAAATGCAAATCAGTTTAACCAAACTTGAGTGCCTTTGTCTTTATTTACTGTATAACTGTTCTCAATTTGTTGTTTGGGATGTAGCGCAAATGCACCATACAATACATTTATATTATATCAAATATGCGCTTA
>NW_015658750.1:236029-285642 GCF_001515625.1 Sinocyclocheilus rhinocerous | reverse complement strand
GGATCTGTGTTGTTTTAAGTCGTGTGTTTTAATGAAGTGTTTTTTATTTTTATTTTTTATTTTTTTATTGTATAGCACTTTGGTCTGCAGGTGCAGTTATAAAGTGCTCTATAAATAAAGTGAATGAATGAATGAAATACAAATGTACCTCATGTGTTACAGAAAATTTTTGGTAATGCTGATAATCTAACTTTTTTTACACAACTTTTTCTAAAATTTTAGACATAAAAGGAAGATTTGAGATGGGTCTGTAATTTGCCAGTTCACTAGGATCTAGTTGTGGTTTCTTAATAAGAGGCTTAATAACCGCCAGCTTGAATGGTTTTGGAATGTGACCTAAAGACAACGACGAGTTATTCTGCTACAGGTAACAACTCTTTTAGTAATTTAGTGTGTACAGGATCTAACAGACATGTTGTTGGTTTAGATGCAGTGATAAGTTTATTTAGCTCTTCCTGTCCTATAGTTGTAAAGCACTGCAGTTTATCTTTTGGTGCGATAAATGAAGCTGAAGTATTATACGCTGTAGAATCTACATTGTTATTGTATTTCTGATGTTATCTATTTTATCAGTGAAGAAATTCATAAAGTCATTACTTTTAAACTGTGAGGGAATATTTAGATCGGGTGGCGTCTGGTTATCTATTTAACTAACATGCAATTCTACAGAAATGTTGTTATGAATCATATTTATCAAATTGATAAACACCTGACGCATCGTGTTCAGTTCAAGACAGCAAAGTAGTTAATCTAATCACCATGCAAAAGTTCACAACAAGAATGAACAACATTGATGACATGGCGAACATTTCCTAAAAGATGCACAATAAACAGTTTCCCAGCCAAGGTTGAAGTTATTTATTTATGTTATTAGTTTGGGAATTGGACTACACTGCTGTGTTCACATTGTAATTTGAATAGTGGCACAAGTTAAAAAAACAAAACAAAAAACAAATCTGAGGACACTGACTATAATTAGATGTTTTTATCAGGGAAAAAAAGTAGGCTACATCTGACATGAGTCAATATATAACTGAGAGACTGCGGTGAAAGAGGAAGAGTACTTTAGAAAGAAAAAAAACAGCATATCAATAGAGTCATAAATATGAGCAGTTCCTGTAATAAATAGATGAATTAATTTCCAATAGATTTTTAAAAATGATTTGTGTCATGCATTTTATGAATTTAATCTAGAAAAATATAGTTTTTATGTTGACACTAACTTAAAAATAAAAAGCACTGGGGTAAAATATTTTATGTGCTCTTTACATTCTTAATTACAGATACTAAAATGTATTTAGTAATAATATTTTCAATAATAAAATCAAATCAAATGACATCTAGCTGAACTGTCAGACACCAATTTCATGTTCAATTTTAGAAGAGTGAAAATTGATTTAGTTGTGAGATCAGTCCTGTTAGTTAAAAGTTATTCTTAAGTGTCTTTCATCTCAGCTTGTAAAGATTTATATGTATTTATTTATGGTTAACAGGTAAAGACTGACCAGACAGCAGTGTGTTGTTTCCCGCGTCACTCTGGTTCTGCTCTGATGTCTGACTGCTGTTCTGCTGTTGACTGACACTAGAGCGAGACTGAGATCTTACACCTAGTCAAACATAAAATGATTATGTAGCTAAATGTTTTGAGGGAAAGGGAGGTCAAAAAATAAAATGTTGACTTTTGATCTCTTTTATACACACATGAATGATTAACTTAGAGAAACCTATATGCCTTAAACAAATAGTGAACATGATGGAGGGCTTGACTCACAGTTGTTTTCAATACAGATTATGTGAATATTTAGCATTATTTTTATCAATACTTTTCAGTAATTAATAAATTATACTCCAAAGCATGCTTAAAATGAATATGGTCATGCAAAATATGTGCTTTATAAGTACTAAAAAACAGCCAATATTTTAATAATGCTAATAAGCAACTCGTTATAGTGAGAATTGATCCCTATCCTAAAGTGTTACCTAGAAATTATTAAATTTCTAAATATGAAAATACAATTATATATTGTATATATAATATAGTATCAATATATTGTATTAAAAATATGTGAATTGGAGTGAAGAAAAGAGTGTTTTATTCCTTCCTTTATAGTCCAATAAGTTAATTCAGGAAAAACATGATAATACAGTTGATAATATATAAAATATGTGTGCGCAAAGCTAGAGCCTTTATGTAGACATGTTGTTTGCTGGGTTCATACAATCAATGACACTGAATCAAGAATAATTTTGCAGTGTATGGAAAATTTTGATTTCATACATATACGTATATTTCATGTAGAACTGACCAGACAGCAGTGTGTTGTTTCCAGCGTCACTCTGGTTCTGCTCTGATGTCTGACTGCTTTTCTGCTGTTGACTGACACTAGAGCGAGACTGAGATCTTACACCTAGTCAAACATAAAATGATTATGTAGCTAAATGTTTTGAGGGAAAGGGAGGTCAAAAAATAAAATGTTGACTTTTGATCTCTTTTATACACACATGAATAATTAACTTAGAGAAACCTATATGCCTTATACAAATACTTTTGATCTCTTTTATACACACATGAATGATTAACTTAGAGAAACCTATATGCCTTAAACAAATAGTGAACATGATGGAGGGCTTGACTCACAGTTGTTTTCAATACAGATTATGTGAATATTTAGCATTATTTTTATCAATACTTTTCAGTAATTAATAAATTATACTCCAAAGCATGCTTAAAATGGTCTCCCAGCCTGACTAGACAAAAACCACCCCAAACTCAGGTTGGGAGACCAGAAAACAAGCATAGGCTGGTTTAAGATGCTTATTTTCAGCAGAGGAAGCAAATGGTTTAGGAACAGAGTTAGTGTCTGGAAATGTGCCACTGAATTTTAATATGGCAAATGATGAACCTTTGTTGTTTCTGTAGCACCACGGCAGGACTAAGAAGACAATGATCAAAAATGTGACAGTCAGTCCTGCAGTCACTCCAGCTATCATCAGACAGAGACCATCATGGTGGGGTTTTAAACTGATATAAACAGCGTAGAGTCAGAGTATCTCCTTCAGTCACAGGATGAACAGGACTCTCCAGAATCACACCAACTACAGAACAGAGGAAACATGCAATGTTGGCAAATAGTAAAATTCTATGAAAAATATAGTAACAAAAATGGTTTATACATTTTATGACAAAACTATTCTTTGTGCTGCCTGCCCACTGAATGTTTTTTTGTCCCACTGTCCACTCCCTGTGTATCTTCTCACTCTCCATCTATCAGAGTTACTCTGGTCCTCACAGCTCAGAGTGAGAGAGACCAATGGGAAGTGTTGAGTTCTGCTGGGACTGATGATCAGAGAGACTGGAGGAGAAACACCTGAGAAGACAGTTAGAGTTAAGTATTTAGAAATGTTTGATTTTAAAAAATAAATATGAACCAATCATTTAAGTGTTTGAACTCACCAGTGACCCATAGTGGCTGTTTGTTGCTGTAGGTTGTTTTATAGGCTGGTTTTCCTCTCTCTGCTCTGCACACATACACTCCTGTGTGATTTAGAGCAGCATAACTGACATTGTAGTTTCCTCCAGCTCCTCTGCTGCTGTCTGAGAGCAGCTGATAATGATTGCTGCTTTCTGTATAAAGTGAGAATGTGCAGATGTTCACTAAGGGAATTAATTTCTATATGCTCCTTATGAATGACTTTCATTGTAAACTGATGTATTCAGATTGATTCAATACTTTTAATGGCTTCGGTTCAAGATGCTCACTATCAAGCAGATAGTATCTCAAATTCAGTCCGAGGACTGGTTTATTACGATAGATCTCAAAGATGCTTATTTCCATGTTTCCATCCTTCCTCAAGACTGGAAGTTCCTGAGACAAACTGATAAATTCAGAATTGGCATTATGAGAATAAATAATATTCTGGTGTGTTTAAAGAACAAGGAAAATGAAACAATATTTTGATGGCTCATTAATCTGCATTCATTGATTAATGGAAGCAGCAGAAACGAGTGAACAGGGGAATCATGAAATTTAATGAAATTTTGGGAATCATGAAATTTAACGATTCTGTTTTGGGTTCCTTCCTCTTAATAAATCTGTCTCCATAACAGTTCAAATAATGATTATTTTTGTTCTTTTGAGGAAGAAACATTTTGGGAAAAAAAAGAATTGCAATCCTTATTTTACTCCGCTCAGAAATCTGTTCGATTCTTGCAAACGGTTGTATTGTGTTTTATTGTCATTTTCACAGATCACACACTTATAAAAGTAGACTATGTACATTCATTGCAACAAAATGACAGTAATGTCAGTTAATTTTCCCTAGTTAACTTTCAATAGACAAAAACTCCATAAAACAGTTTTGAAAGTTGTGAGAATTACATTATCTACGACCTTTATACAAACCGTGCCATTGTAAACTCTGTAAGTCTTTCTCTCAGACTCCTTTTCATCTATGTTGAATTCAATATGGTGTCAAACTGTATTAAAGGGATATTTCACTCAAAAATGAAAATCCTGTCATCATTTACTCACCCTCAAGTTGTTCCAAATCTGT
The DNA here is from genome assembly GCF_001515625.1 of Sinocyclocheilus rhinocerous. NCBI lineage: Eukaryota > Metazoa > Chordata > Actinopteri > Cypriniformes > Cyprinidae > Sinocyclocheilus > Sinocyclocheilus rhinocerous. Next base: position 281,088 of record NW_015658750.1, on the reverse strand, counting down.
ATGAATATCTTATTTTGTGTTCAGCGGTGGAAAGAAATGCATACAGGTTTGGAACAACTTGTGGGTGAGTAAATGATGAGAGAATTTTCATTTTGTTTGAACCATTCCATTAAGGCCTATTAGGAAATATCAGACCAATGGATGGCGAGATTGACGAGTCAGTATTATTTCAGCGCGCATTGTAATAAGGTAACATATTATTGATTTTGCCTGTTTCTCAATAAGACTTTCCATTCTATTGAGTTTTTATTATGTCTTTTTTATTGTCTTTTTATTTTATTTTGTCTTTTCTGGGTGGATGTATCACAGGAGACAGTTATATCAACCTTGATGTAATGCAGTCCTGGTATGCATCCCAAACCATTGAACACATTATAAAACTCCTTCAGGATGTCTGTGTTTTCTTCACAGTCTACTTTGTGTTTTGTCTTTCTGTTTTTGCGTTTTGCACATTCTGCCGAAGTGATTTTTTTCTGCGACACACTTTGCATACTTGCCCATTTGCCGGACACTTCCTTGGTTCATGCCTGTAACCGCAATCTGGTACAATTACTTTCTTTCTTTGACCATGCGTTTGGAGCATGACTATTCTCAGGTGACTTTTAGTTAGCTTCATCTTGCTAATTTTGTTTACAATCACTTCCGTTTCCTCGTGAAGAGCTTTAATCATTGTTCACACCACACACTATGCAGTCTCAGATCAGTGAGTCTGTCAGTTGTGTGAATTCACATTCTTTAGCCTTGTTTTTTAAAATCGGTCACATATGCATCAATCGTTTCGATCTTGTGAAGAACATGTCTTAGATATGTTAAATGTCTTCATGGTTCACAGTAATGCATAAACTTTTCTTTCAGAGCTTCAAAATCATTAGATTCTAGCTCATCAAAATCTATTCCTCATCAGAATCCCATTAGTGCTTCATCCTCAGCAATGTGAAGAAACGTAGTACATTTGATCTTTCCTGTGCTTGCAATGAGATACAGCTCAAACTTCTATATTCAGATTCGCCAATTCTCTGGGGTGTTTCCTTGAAGTTCATTTGGAGGTTTTATCTGATCCATTGTGAACTTCTGACACCATGTAATGTCTTGTGGTATTTCCTAGTTAGCTGTTTAGGCTTACCGTTTAGGCTTACTGCTACCACCTACTGGTAAGGACCAGCATATATCACATGAGCCACTGAAATGCTTCAGTCTTTAATCCCTTCAGATCTACAGAGTTGTTGCCGGTCAGTGGTGCTCAAAATGCTCAAAACACTCTTTTTTTTTCAGCCCATAATCATCATATAAACACATGATTACAGATGCAAGGTTTGTTTCCTGATGCTCAAAGTAACATTGTCAATTTAATAAACTTTTGTAAAGCCCAGCCAGTCTAATCACAACAGCACCCAAACTGCAACATACATACACATTCCTACATACATTCCTTTAACCCTAAAATGCAACACAATGTAATACAGAATTCAAAGTGCAGGGGGAAAAACTGTGCAAAAACTATAAGAAAATTTCTTCATATTAACAGTACATTGGACCCTATTTTTATGTTTTTGGAGTGCAATAAATATACACACTGTGCAGTACTAAATGATAATTCTCTCTTTCTTTCTTTCTTCCTTCCTTCCTTCCTTCCTTTCTTTCTCCCAATGTCAAGTACTGATAAATCTATTGCCATCAAGTGCTCAGTATCACAAAGATGATAAAGCGTTGATGATCCTGGTCATTCTCCAGCCCTTCTCAACCTCAACCTTCTCAACTCATCAGCGTCCTGGGATTGAAAGCTTCTCCTCTGGGTTTTTATTTAATCTGAGCATACGTCACATCACTAGATCCAGCACCTGAAAATATAGAAATTAATAAAAAAAATTAAACTGCACATTAAAATTAATAAAAAATGCTAAACTGCACATTTAAAATTTTTATATACAGTATTTGATTTCATTCTTAATTTTTGTATCTTAAAATATTTATAAAATCTCTACAGCTAAGGCATGTTATTCAGTGTTCTATTACAATTATATTATTGCAGCGAGTTATTATTGAATTATTGTACCAAGTGTATGCTGCACACTGGTGGTGGTTGAGGAGAGACCCCCCTTCCCCCCCTCCTCCCCACACACACACACATGATTGTAAAGCGCTTTGGGAGTACAGCAAAACACAATAAAGCGCTATACAAATACATCATTCATTCATTCATTAATATATATATATATATCCAATTTACCTCAAAATCAACATACTGTAATCTGCATGCAATGACCTTTTGGATGAATATCAAAGTTCACAGTTCACAGCCACAAACAGGTGTTTAATGCTACTGTTGTGATTCTTGTAGCTATCTAGAGTTGATGGAGAAATCAAAGGAGCTACTGTTGTGATCATAAAAGAACAGAGACTTTTGTTTTACCTTCGTTTTCTTTCTTTTTATTCTGTTTCTTAGAAGAGTTCAGTTCAATCTCAGCATAGGTGAGTTCAGTAGGCCCGCTTACACGGTCTACAATGAAAAATAAAGAAACAAATAAGACATGCATAGGATTTTCACATGGGCTTTTTACAGGGTCAAAGTTGTGCTATGTGAAAAGATTTGGTGTTAGAATGTTACGGCTAGATGCTTAGCAAGAGACACTTATTCGCGTGCCTCATATTCACGTGCTTTAGACAGTTAAAGAAGCACCATGCGTTGTATGAACATCGTTTCACCGTTAGAAGGGGAAATGTCAAACGGTGAAGGAAAATACATGAATTTGAATGAAGAAAATACCGTTTTTGAGTGTTTTTTACCTTCATAGTCCGATAGATTAATTCATGAAAAACTTAATAGTACAGTCAGCAATATATAAAATATGGATGTGCAAAGCTAGAGCTGTTATGTAAACATGTTGTGTGCTGCTTTCATCCAATCAGTGACAATGACACAGCAAATATGGAAATAAGAACAATAACCCAGGATTTAGGAATGTGAAGTACAAACAGTAGAAAATAACTACTGTTTCAGGAAAAACATCATGACATAAAATACTTTAAATGACATCATTAGTTACCTGTGTTTATGTCTTTATTGATAGTTGCATCAACAGAGTCATAAATATGAGTAGTTCCTGTAATAAATTAATACATTAAATAATTTTCAATAACATTTTTACAATTATTTTTGTCATGCATATCCTGAATTATTTCAATCCAACAGAAGATATTGTTGACACTGAAAATATAAATAATTAGGGGCTAAATATTTAAGTATTTATTTATGGTTAATGGGTAAAATCTGACCAGACAGCAGTGTGTTGTTTCCCGCGTCACTCTGGTTCTGCTCTGATGTCTGACTGCTGTTCTGCTGTTGACTGACACTAGAGCGAGACTGAGATCTTACACCTAAGATAACATAAAATGATTTGACATTGTAAATGTAAATGTAAATGTAAACAACATGTAAATGTTTTGAGGAAATATATGGGGTCAGTTAAAAAAAAACTGACTTCTGATCTCCTTAATGCATACATAAATGGCTAATTTGGAACACTGTGCATATGCAGCAACACTCAGAAATGTGTTTAAAATGGTCTCCCAGTCTGAAAACTACCCAAAAACCTCTTGAAACTAGCTAATTTACCAGCTTTACCAGGTCGGGAGACCAGCTAAGACCAGAAAGCCAGCTTAGACTGACGTAGGATGGTTAACAGACTGTAGTGTCTGCAAATGTGCCACTGAATTTTAATGTGGTAGAAGATGGACCTTTGTTGTTTCTGTAGCGCCACAGAAGGACCAAGACGACAATGATCAAAAATGTGACGGTCAGTCCTGCAGTCACTCCAACTATCATGAGATTGAACCCTTCAGATCTTGAGGCTGAGATAAATACATTTTACATTCAGATTAGTGCTGTAAATTATACAGGCACATTTCAATAGTTTTTATATTTCTTAGTCTCACCTCTGACTGAGATCCAGCTCTTGGGTGACTCTCCTCTCTCTGAGTGTTTGCAGTAGTAGAAACCCTCATGTGACTTTGAGACAGTAGAGATGATCATCTCTGTAGTTTGATTCTGGATGAGTGATCCATCTTTATAGAAATCAGCTCTGAGGTTTGGTGGGGTTGAATGTTGATATAAACAGCGTAGAGTCAGATTATCTCCTTTAGTCACAGGATGAACAGGACTCTCCAGAATCACATCAGCTACAGAACAGAGGAAACATGAACTGAGTGTAAATAGTAAGATTTCAGTATAGGAACAATATGGTAACACACACAAACACATACACACACACACACACACACACACACAAAAAAAGTGTTTTTTTGCCCACTGATGCTTCCTGCACAACAACTGCTGATTCAGTAAAAATATTATTATGAGAAAGTCATTTAAATGACATCATTAGTTACCTGTAATTATGTCTTTGTTAATCGTTTCATCAACAGACTCATAAATATGAGCAGTTCCTGCAATAAATGAATACATTAATTTCGAGTAGTATATTTTTCAAATTATTTTATCATGCATCTTATGATTTCAATTCCACAGAAAAAATATAGTGTTCAGGTAGGTTTAAAAATATAAAGCACTGAATGTTTTGTTATGCAGTTTTTGATAATAAAATAACATCCAGCTGAAATATGTCAGTTAAACAAATATCATGTTAAACTTGAGTTTTTCAGTTGTGAGATCAGTCCTGTTAGTTAAAAGTTATACCTGAGTGTCTTTCATCTCAGCTTGTAAAGATTTATATGTATTTATTTATGGTTAACAGTTAAAGACTGACCAGACAGCAGTGTGTTGTTTCCCGCTTCACTCTGGTTCTGTTCTGATGGCTGACTGCTGTTCTGCTGTTGACAGACTCTAGAGGGAGACTGAGATCTTACACCTAGTCAAACACACAATGATTATGTAAATGTTCTGAGGAAATTAGATAGTCAGAAAAATGACTTTAATCTCCTTTATGCATACATCTTTGGAAAATAATATAATGCTATAATTCATGATATCTGAATCTTCACCACACACTGTATCTGTTCTAAACCCCAGTGAGCTGCTTCACTGCCTATGTTGACCGCATCCTAACTGAAATAGAACGTGATAAATGACTCATTTGAAGCACCTTATATATGCACTTTACAACTCATGCATGATACAAACATCGGAGAGGATGGAGAACTTGACTTCAATTATTACATGAATATTATTATATTATCAGTATTAAATAAATAACAAACCTAGGCTTGTTTAAGTTGGTCTCCCAGCCTGAAAAAGCTCACAAGGTTTAGGATCAGAGTTAGTGTTTGCAAATGTGTCATTAAATTGTAATGGCAGATGATGAACCTTTGTTGTGTCTGTTGCGCCACAGCAGGACCAAGATGACAATGATCAAAAATGTGACAGTCAGTCCTGCAGTCACTCCAATTATCATGAGATTGAACCCTTCAGATCTTGATGTTCTGTAGGAAGCTGAGATAAATAAATTTTACATTCAGATTAGTGCTGTAAATGATACAGGCACATTTCAATAGTTTTTATATTTCTTAGTCTCACCTCTGACTGAGATCCAGCTCTTGGGTGACTCTCCTCTCTCTGGGTGTTTGCAGTAGTAGAAACCCTCATGTGACTTTGAGACAGTAGAGATGATCATCTCTGTAGTTTGATTCTGGATGAGTGATCCATCTTTATAGAAATCAGCTCTGAGGTTTGGTGGGGTTGAATGTTGATATAAACAGCGTAGAGTCAGAGTATCTCCTTCAGTCACAGGATGAACAGGACTCTCCAGAATCACATCAGCTACAGAACAGAGGAAACATGAACTGAGTGTAAATAGTAAGATATCAGTATAAGAACAATATGGTAACACACACAAACACATACACACACACACACACACACACACACAAAAAAAGTGTTTTTTTGCCCACTGATGCTTCCTGCACTTGTTTAATCAACCTGCTTTATGCTTTGATTATAAACTGCCAGTGAAACAAATACACACAGACTCACGGTGTACAGTGATATTAACAGGATGACTGTTCTCTCCAGATTCAGACTGACACCAGTACACTCCAGTGTCTGATGTGTTGATAGAGCTGATTGTACATGTAGATCCTGTTTGTGATGCCCGGCGTAATGATGAACAATCTTCCCACTGTCCACTCCCTGTGTATCTTCTCACTCTCCATCTATCAGAGTTACTCTGGTCCTCACAGCTCAGAGAGAGAGAGACCAATGTGAAGTGTTGAGTTCTGCTGGGACTGATGATCAGAGAGACAGGAGGAGAAACACCTGAGAAGGAAATTACAGCTACAATGTTTGAGAATTTAGTAAATTATCTTTATTAAAGATTAACCAAACATTTAAGTTCTGTTTGAACTCACCAGTGACCCATAGCAGTTGTTTGCTGCTGATGGTTGTGTAATAGGCTGGTTCTCCTCTCTCTGCTCTGCACACATAAACTCCTGTGTGATTTAGAGCAGCAGAACTGACAATGTAGTTTCCTCCAGCTCCTCTGCTGCTGTCTGAGAGCAACTTATAATGATTGCTGCTTTCTGTATAAAGTGAGAATGTGCAGATGTTCACAAAATAAATTAATTCTATATGCACCTCTAAATGGCTTTCAATGTAAACTAATGTATTTAGATTGATTCAATACTTATAATCTCAATAATATTTTTTTATAAAAACACTTTTAGTTATCACATTAAGCACATTATAACTTACCTGATGAAAAAGTTAGAGTGTACCAGCTGAATGTCCAGCCTGTAGAGGAGCTGTTAACCTCACAGATCAGAGTCACTGGATCTCCTTCAGTCAACCACTTCTGTGGAGAAACACTTAAAACTGCCTGGACTGTATCTGAAATAGAGAAATCACTCATTAATAACATGTTAAACGTGTGTGTGTGTGTGTGTTTTTGTGACATATGAGGACACAAATTTGTATAATGACATGGGTATGACATAGGTATTACAAGGAGAAGGTGACTTATGAGGACATTACCCCATGTCCCCATTTTTCAAAACGCTTATAAATCATACAGAGTGAGTTTTTTTGCAAAAATGCACAAAGTTTCCTGTAAGGGGTAGGTTTAGGTGTAGGGTTGGTGTAGGGCAATAGCACATACAGTTTGTACAGTATAAAAACCATTACGCCTATGGAATGTCCCCACAATTCACAAAAACAAACATGTGTGTGTGTGTGTGTGTGTGTGTGTGTGTATGAAGAGACGATCAAACTCACCTGATACTTTCAGTGTAACTGCATCACTGATGTTTGATGTTCGTGATCCTCCTCTCTCTGCTCCATAACAGAAGTATTTACCTGCGTCAGACTCAGTAACAGGACTGAATGTGTGTTCCTGTAGTTCACTGAAAACACTGTTTGAACTGTCTTTATACCAGCTGTACTGCCAGCTAGTGACTCCTTCACCATCAATGTCACATCTGAGAGTGACTGTCTCTCCTCTGAATACATGTTGATCAGGTTTAATGCTCACTTTGGGTTTTGGTTTTTCTGTACAACAACAACAACAACAATTCACAATGAAAACAATGTGCTGCTTTTACTGTATGAACATAGTTACTTGATTGTAAAAGAAAAATCAGGTTAGACTGAAATGTTGTTCTCTATAGCTTACGCTTATTCATTGTCTTATGAATCATTTTCATTGTGTTCTCAGAGCAGTTAATTATATGAGAAAAATACTTGCCGTATATTGTCACTGTTACTGGTTCACTGTAATTTGTGTAATGTCCTTCTCTACGTGCTCTACACCTGTACTCTCCTCCATCAGAGACTTTCACTGAATCGATTGTTTTAGTTGAAGCTTCAGTAGATTCAGTGTTTGAGTTTTTACTCCAGAGAAACTCCCATCCATCCCATGACTGATCCACCTCACATCTCAGAGTAACTGAGTCTCCAGTGAACAATGCACTCTGTGGCCGCACAGTCAGAGTTGGTTTGGGAATATCTGTCAGTATAAAATCATTAGTAGCATGAGCTGTGAAGGTGTTTCAGCAGAAGATTTCATCATCTCACTGGTAAATCATTAGTGCATTTAGATTTTCACAGACAATGTGCTCTCAGGAAAAAGGTATGAAAGCTGTCCCTGGGGCAGTACCTCTTCAAAAGGTACCCATCTTGGTACCATATTTGTACCCTAAAAGTACACCTAAAGTGTTCATATTAGTACCTAAAAGCTACAAAAGTGTACCTTTCGAAAAGGTACTGATCCAGAGACAGCTTTTGTACAGTGACAGTGATGCCAATATTCACTCTGCACAATGCAAAGAGTTAAAGGACAACCAAGATGTCACTTTAAGACCTACTAGGTGAGGTTCAATCCCATAAACTTTGAGTTAATAGCACAGATAATGACCCATTTTGCCACACCATCAACATCTATACCAGCAGTCAAAGAGACGCAACATTCAACAAAGTGTTGTGCAGATACAGCAGCAATAAAGTTCTAAATGGCAACGAGGTCAACAATAAAAAATAATAATTTCTGCCCAGTAGGTGGCGCAGTCACTAAACAAATGATCAGTGAGGCCTACAGAGTTTATTTCACCAGGAAAAAGCATTACAGCATTACAAAAGCATTACAGAGATAAATCATGACTACTTAATGTAATTTGGTAATGACTGCAAACATCAACAATCCAGACAATTTTTATGAGACTTAGTTTGACAATAATATGAACCAATTTTGTTAGAATATAAAATGAGAAGAAAACATGAACAATATTTTTTTACAATATTCAATTATTGCGACTTAAAAAATTACTTCAGACCAATGGGTTCAGAGTTGTAAGCAAAAGTAAAAAGGGGCTTGGTGTTTGACCCCCTAAAAATTTGAACACTCATATGAACACTTATACAATTTATTATGTCAAAATGTCAACCACAAAATAGAAAATTGAAAACCACAACCTTAATTTTGGAGTACCTCTGAACCTCATGTATTTAAATTTAAAAATACATTTTTTGGATTATTTGAATCAAATTCACTCACCTTTATTGTGTCCAGAGTGGATGTTTGAAATCAGCACTAAAAACACAAAGAGAAAAAATCATTACAGTGTGGTCACTGAGCTGATCAACTGTATATTATACATCAGACATATTATGAAGGTATATCTTCCTCCCTTGCTTGTCAAACACCATAATTTCATGCATAATTGTTTCATATTCTAGTTCGTTTTGTTGAGAAATGTATGTGTCCAGATAAACATTATCACATCTGATTGATATTTTATGTATTTTGACAAAGCAGAGAGAACTGGTTAACAAATTTAAAGCTGACAGTCTGAAGACAAGCAGAGGACTAAAAATTCATTCTTACTACATGTAAAGTACTATTGAACATCTTATTAAGGCAACAAGGACAATAACTATGAAAAACAAAACTACAGAACTGATTCAACAAACACCATTACAAAACACAAAACCGATTGTTTACTCATATATCATGGACTAGGGCTGGATTTGAAACTCTGAAAGCAGCAGGAAAGGGGAAAAAATTAAGGAACACTGAATCACTTGATCTTATAAGAGCAATTATCATCCACTGAAATACATACAGTGAAAATAATACTCACAGAGCACAAGAGGAAGTTGACTGAGCTCCATACTGACTGAATGATGACAGACGGTTAAAGACACAGACTGTGTTAAAGCCTCAAGACTTCCTGAAACCTGCAGTCAGATCTTTAGGAACATCATGACAAAGACATGCAAATGTACCTCATGCGTTACAGAATATCTTTTGATAATCTTATAACATGTTTTCAGAAACTTTCACACTGACTAACATGCAAGTTTTCTACAGAAATATTACCATGAATCATAAACTCAGATTTGGCATTATGAGAATAAGTAATATTCTGGTGTGTTTAAAGAATAGGGAAAATTTATCAATATTGTGATGGCTCTTTAGCATAATGGTAGTACTTTTGCATTCATTACTTTATGGAAGCAGCAGAAACTAGTGAACAACTGCTGCTCCTCTCACACTGGTTAATGCCACTGAACTGAAATAAAACAAAACAAACCACAACTATGAGCTCATCTCTGTCTATTTCTATTCTATCAGGCTTCTGTGTTTAAAAATATCTGTACATGTGAACACAGTTTAATATTCACCAAGACGAAGGATGGGAATCATGAAATTTAACAATTCTGTTTTGGGTTCCTCTGAATAAATTTGTCTCCTTAATTCAAATAACAATTCATTTAGTTCTTTTGAGGAAGAAACTTTTTGGGAAAAAAAAAATGCAATGCTTGTTTTACTCCACTCAGAAATCGGTTCGATTCTTGCAAAAGGTCATATATATTTTACTGTCATTTTCACAGATAACACACTTAAAGTAGCCCATTACAATGTATTCTCTACAACAATATTATAGTTATGATAAAAAAAGAGAAAAATTTGCTTCTTGTTCAGTTTAATTAATTGAAATGAGCTAAAGTAACATGCTTTTTGAACATTTTGTACCAACAAAAAATAAATCGTTGGTCCAACTTAATTATGATGCACATTTCCACGCATTTGAATTATGTTATCTCAACTTAATCTAGGTAAATAGAACCAAAGAGCAAAATTCATCTTCAACCAATGAGATCAAATCATGTTAATTTGAATTATCTTGTGGATTTAACTTGTACACAACTTACTCTTCTTGAGCCAATTCATTTTAACCACTTAATTACGACAACCAGAAATGTTTTAACTGAACAACTTTACTTACTTTAACCAGCTTTTGACTACTGATATTTCCACCAAAATGTATTTTAATGTACAAATAAATAAAATGCTCAATGTAAATGTCTTAAGTCTTTCTTTATTCCAATTTCAAAAGAAAAAGACAACAACTCCTGTTCAGTGCTGAGCTGTTTTCAAAAGTTTCAAAACTATCTTAGAACAAGATCAAAAATGCAGTATTTCCAGTATCAGTTTAAATAAACCACATTAGTATTTTTAAAGTTTCAGCTAAGTTGACATTTAAGTAACACAAAGAAACAAACTACAATGCAAAATACAAAAAAAAGAGGACTAACAATATTGATATTACAATCAAAAAGTACTGTGTTAAATAGAAAAAAATCTGCTAAGTGTTGAGCTTAGAACAAGATAGAACAGGATCAACTTACTGCAGCATCTTTTGGAAGACCTCAAATATAGATTTGAGTCTTCATGGGTAGCTAAGGTTAAAGGCATAAATGAGTCTGAATAACATGGCCACTGCCACAGCTGCATTCCTCAAAGAAATGAGAATGTCAACCCCTTCTGATCTACTGGGTCATGTCCTTCATGTCGAACAATGCAGATCCCAATTACTGTCTGGGCTCATGGCTTCTTTGGCAGTCAACCAATCACAATCCTGCGCAAAACATACAAAATATGCTGCATTTGTATGACATCTAATATTTAATGCAGTACAGGAAATAGATGAAAGTGAACTAGATGATGAAAGAGATAAGCATTTGCTTACATTGTACTCCTTGACCAGCTGTATATGGTCCTCATTCAAGCATACACACGATTTGAGGACGCATTCTCTTTGCACGTCAATGCTGTTAATATGTAAAAAAAAAAATTAAACAACTTACAATAAATGGACATATCTGGCATTACAATATTGATAACCAAATTGCAGTGTATAACCAAGTACATACAAAAAAAAAAAGAAAAAAGATCAGTGTGATTTTTTTCATGTACCAACCTATGAAATGGGCTGCATGTTTTTTTAATTGTTCGGCCAGTGGCAGTCCAGTGGGACTGCTGTAATTTGCATGGACTCAGCCTAAAGATGGGATACATTACAAATGTATCACACATAAGATAATGAAAAGACAGTAAGTGCATTTAAAAGTAGATTTTTATTTTCTTCATTTTAATATTATTTTGAATATTTTAGATTTTTGGAAAAAAGTATTACGCTACTTTAGAAATTATGTTGTACTGTACAGCCTTTGAAAGTCACATCTACTCAAGCCTCTGCTAGCCTATGGAAAAACAATCAAAGCATTTATGAGTTTAAAGATATGTTGTAATTTGTACTGAAAATTAATGTGAAAACACACACACACACACACACACACACACACACACAGAGATATATATAACATAACATAAATTATAATGTTTACACAGTTTGTACCTGCTAGACTCAAATGCTCCACATTCTTTACAAGGCCGCATTCAAATAACTAGAAGAAAAACAAGCACAACAATCAGTTATGAACACTGTAAAACAACAGGTTTCAATCATTAGTAAAACAATCATTATGAATCATATCAGATTATAATACTATTATATGTTTTTATTCTAGCAACCAAAAAATTAAGTATGTCCAAACACCAATCAATAAAACACTTTCCTCAATTGCATGGCAATAATAAATGGTTTTGGGAAAATATCCATTAGTATAAGAACATTATACAACAACATTGTATACAACTTACCCAATGAAAGTAGACTAAAGCCAAACAAAGGACGCCGTTTATTATGCTCTTATTAAAACCTGTGAAATGAAAAATAAAAATGAATTAATAAATACAGCTAAATACAGCATCCGTAACAATAATACTGTATCGTAACAGTAATGTCCAGTAGTATCATATGGACAACACAGCCTTAAGCTTACAACATAAATGTTACATAATAACTATTCATTCGTTTTTACTTGAATTTGCAGTGTTCTCGTCTCTACCTGTACGGAGATATCCCCTTGCTTGCTAAACAACATGCTGAGCAACACTAGCCTGAATGAAATGGCTAATATAACCGATTCATCTAATGAAATACCACTTAAAACAAGTATTAGGGCTATACATCTACAGCGTTAATATCCAATTATGTACATTTATGATGCATTTTTATCAATCCGCTCAGTCATTCTTGAGACGTGGGACAAAACAGGTCCAGCAAGGGTAACTGCTATTAGCTTTAAAAAATAAAAATATTTTCAATTTTAAATGTCATGAGGGATTAATAATAGAATGTATTTAACACAATTATCACCTTCAATTTAATTTTCTCATTATTATACCAAATCTGTGTTTCTTAATGTCCTCTCACTACGTCTAAAACAGTGTGTCCACAGAGAAGGGTTCAATCATTCATATGCAATAAAATGGATAAAAAAAAATGTAATGAGTGAAAAAGAGCTTGTTTTATCAAAAGCAACACTTAATAATATCTATCAAAGCAAGGTTGTTTTTTTAATGACACATGCATGTTTCATAAGATTTTAAAGTTGCGTCCCCACTTTTTGTCAACACCGTCAGACATTCAATAAAATGTAATAAAATCAGGGAATATCAGGGGCAGCTGTCACTCTAAAGGACCCCCTTGCCACAGTTCACCTCTGCAGAGTACAGCAGTGTCAGACAGGCTCTGCTAAGTTTTATAGTTTTAGAATATTTTAAATCCTAATGTTAATATTTCCTTTGTCACAGCCATGATATGTCAACACCATCTTCCAATTTCTGAGGAAATTATTTGAAATATTTAGATAATTTTATTCTCCTGAAGCAGGTTCCATTAGCATCTAGCATCAACAGAAAAAAATAAAATGCTACTACATGAACTACATTAGTTTTGTGAAAGAAATGCCAAATTTGTCAACACCGTCAGATGTCACCACCATAAGATTTTGTGTTCCAATGATATATCAAAATACTTAAATGTGACTCTTGAATAAAAGCTTTATAAACAATAACATACTCACTGTTTGTTGTGTTTGTTTTAAAACAGTAATTGACTGATTCAATGTATTTGATAGTTAAAATTACTACAAATTCAGGTTTTCGTCACCACCGTCAGATGTGTCAACTCCGTCAGTTCTGTCACCTCCGTCAGTTGAATATTTTGATAATATTTCATTATGATATTTTATATTTGTTGTGGAATTGTTGGTCACATGTGAAAGTGTAATCTGTCTGCTAACAAGAGAATGTGTTTTGAAATGTTAAAAACATCTTGAATGCTGTTAAAGATAAAGCTGAAATTATATTACACAGTCCAAGGTAAAAAAAAAAAGCCAATTTTGTTAAAAAAGAGAAAAGCTGGGAGGTTGTATCAAAGCATAGCTCAGTAGCTTAGTACATATAAGATACATAAATGTAGTTTCATTTGTCTGAGTACAAGGTTTTATTTTTTCAATTTTGCACCCTGTTTTGTCCCACTTCTCAAGAATGACTGCGCTATTTTTCATCGAGTCTAAACACGTAATATTCCGTTTCAAATGTTTACATAAACAGTCAAATATACGCTTTATGTTTAACTCGGACTGTTCTAAACATGTTAATACTCACTATCTGCACAATACAAACATGGTATATATAAAATATTTTATACTTACTGATTTCACTGCATTTCACCACGTTAATGGCGTCGGCGGCAACTGACGTGGTCATGGGGAATTCCTGTCTTCTGAGCAGTGCAGGAGAAGTAGTTGACTCAACTCATTTCTTATTCGTTGTTTCAGCCTAAATAAATTGAGCTCTTTTAACTTCCCCTGAATTTACTTTAGACTGACTTGAAATAACTTTGTACATCCCTTAAACTGATTCATTTTATTTGTTTCAACATACTCTATTTATTTTAATCGAACAACACCCAGATTTAATTTTTTTGCGTGTGTACACTACTTATTTAAAACTGAAGTTTACTTAATTTGTGTTAAATCTACATGAATAATTTTTGATGATGTAGCTAACTGGGCTGTTGATCTAGTTCCCATCATGCTTTGCAAAATCTGCATTAGGAGAGTAAACTTATAGGGATTAAGTGTTATTTTTAAGCATTTTTCAGTAAAGGGAATGACATGTTAGTGTTTAATATTCAGTTATGTTGGACATTTAGAAGAGAGTTCATGTAACGTTTCTGAAATTTGTGGTTACCGCATTATGCCTTAGGCAATGGGCACTCAATGCACACTAGCTGGTAGTTTCTTGTTTGTTCATTGTATGTATTGTGTATAATGATGAACACAATTGTTTGTCTCAGCGTAATAAATTTTATTAAACTTCAGTAAATTAATGAAAAAAATATTTGATCCCACATAAGAAAATTTATTTTGACAAACATACTTGTTAAGTTGAACATTTGACCTAAACCAACTAAATTTACCCAACTAAACAGATTTATTTTGAATGAACAACATTAAATTGTGTAAAAACTTTCTTCAATTTAATTAAGTAAAGGTAATAAATAAATGTGTAAGAGTGTACTGAGGTCCTCCGAGTTCATTAATTAGCCGTTCAGTGATTTCAGTATCACTCCTATTGATTCTCAACTGTTTGCACTAAAAAGAACAGAATCTGAGAACACAGACTTATCATTAGATTTTTTTCTCAGGGAAAGAGAAAGATGTAGGCCACATCTGACATGAGTCAATATATGACAGAGACTTATGGTGAAAGAGGAAGTAGAAAATTAGCACATTACTGGTGCTATGATGCAATATAAACAACAGAGTGAAGTGAAAGAAGCTCATCCGGATCAATTTTATCCGGATTAAACCTTTTGAAAAACTGGGCCCTGAGTACTGAGCACCTGCACCTGCACATCATCACACAAGAGCACATGCACCACGCTGGTCTCAAGGTTACTCCTTCAATGTCTGTCTCGTCGGCTCTGCTAAAAGACTGTAACTTACCTGTGCGCTGCCTATCACCAAGATCTTCGTGTGCTCAAAGGATTGTGAACTGGAAACCGGGTATTTCAGATAAGACTGTTCTCATGCACTCTCTGCCACATTCACTTCAGTTGCTTCCACGGAGATACCTCTGTTGATATGAGTTTGTGTTGACTTAATAAAAGTGAAGTTTGTTACCTGCATCTCTTCTAGTCCTCGTCTTTGGAACACTGTGAGAGCTCAGACTATAGCCTTCATATATTGTTTTATTCATGTTTAATGCAAAATAGGAATGTTACTAACACTAAACGCAATGAAATGCTTACTAAGTGTAAATGGTACTGTTGCTCATACTTGTTTTTCATAAATCTCTAACATTTATTACAGTTTTCTGAATTGCTTACACATTAAAATCCATTATATTAATGTCACCAAATTTAATCAACATAATGACAAAAGATTTCTCAAAACCATGAACACCATGTGTTTCACAACTCCAAACATAAATTGGACAAAGCGAGACTGTTTCAACTCAGTTCTTACTGGCATTGATACACTGCAATGACGAACACTGACCAGGAATTCTCTGTATAACTGGGAGCAGGGGTGCTTGTCATCATAAATAGATTATATTGAGGTGTTTTGCAACTTCAGTGTAGTGGATTGTGATTTATTGCAACTTCAGCAATGTATGTTGCTGCCTTATAGAGACAACTGATGCGTGATCACTGAAGCAGCTCCAGTTAGCACGTGCTTTCAGGTGTAAGAGTGCAATACTTTCAGTGTCCTCAGCCTTCTGCGTTGATTGGATGGACTCGTGACTCCCAACAAATCAGATGGGCGGTGAGTGGACATTGTTCTAGCCACAGAGTGGTGAGTTCTGGCAGAGGTGGCTGTTGCTGCCTTATAGAGACAACTGATGCGTGATCACTGAAGCAGCTCCAGTTAGCACGTGCTTTCAGGTGTAAGAGTGCAATACTTTCAGTGTCCTCAGCCTTCTGTGTTGATTGGATGGACTCGTGACTCCCAACAAATCAGATGGGCGGTGAGTGGACATTGTTCTAGCCACAGAGTGGTGAGTTCTGGCAGAGGTGGCTGCATCAGAGCCAAATAGCGCATTTCAAAATGTATTTTATTCGACAAATCAGTTTTGAAAACGACCGATACCGTTAACCATAAAAATGCTTAATATCGGCGTCGATAATCAGTCGACCCCTAGTCCAGGGTTCATAAAAGGAACTGTTCTGAACTCAAGTGCACATTATCACCTCAGGGAGGGGAAAGGCGCTAAATGCAAGCTCTATACAAGGAGTCGCCAACTGGCGGACTCTGGTCTGAATCCATTTCAATTTTAAGCACATCGAGGTCAGCTCCGTAGAGCCATTTGGGTGCAGTTGTGCGTGCAGTGACGAGAGTGGTGCGCATACAGATGAAACTTTCAGTCAGAGGAAAACAATGGCATTCTCAAAAATGAGGAAAGTTTGACGGGTCCTTAAAGAGTCTTAAATGGTACAAGAAAGTCTTATGATTTCTGGAGGTCTTAAATTTGGGGACGGAAAGACAAGAATCGCGATATGGCTGAATGGGATGATTAAACTTAAAAAGGCAATGATTTCATTGAATAAACATGAGCTACACGTTTCAAGGTCAGGTGCTGTGCTGCTTTGCAGAGTTGTAAATGTGAACTGGTGGATCGACAAGAAGATAATGTATTCTAAAAATGTAAAAGGCATCTGAATTCAGGTGGTAGCACCCAGAATTCTAATGATACTGGTTCCATTCTTAGATTATAGCATCTGGCGAATGTATTAGGTGCAGCCCAGCCTGCAGCTTTACAAATGTCTTCTAGTGAGGCACCATTTGTCAAAGCCGACGAAGCAGCAATGCCCCTGGTCGAGTGCGCTCTCACTCCCAAGGGGCATGGTAAGCCTCTGGCCTGATAAGCCATGCGAATCACATCCACAAACCAGTGGGAGATTCTCTGCATTCCTCTTCTGCTGTCCTCCAAGCAGACAAAGAGCTGTTCAAACAATCTGAAACTCTGTGTGTGCTCCAAATAGATGTGCAGGGGTTGCACCGGACACAACAGAGACGGGTCTGGGTCTCCCTCATCAGAAGGGATAGCTTGCAGGGATAATTCATCCAGCGGAACTGCTTCCGCAACATCTACTTGCTCTCTTTCAGTGCACATCGAGGCCTCTTACCCGGAATTAGAAGGACCAGTAGGGGAAGCAGCTGACTCGTGGTCATTTTAAAAAAGCACACAAGCCGCGAGCGCAATGTGCCAATAGCCATTTCCTCACAAGAAGGACAGAAACCATCGACAAAATCTGCTTCAGCATGGGGTTTCTCGATGTCAGAGGTGTCTGGGCTACCAAGTGCGACCCCTAATACACAATGTCAAAGTGACTAACTGAAAGATAACTTTTTTTTTTCTGTTCCTTTTATTTACTAATAAATAATTTATTTATTACAATTTAAATGCCCTAAACCCAGCAAAACATTCATGGGAAAACGTGGGCCAGATGGGCTGAATTTTAGCCCAAGCAAATCTGTTTGCTTTGACCTCGTATATGTAGTGTTAATGGATTTATGCTTATAATATGTTGTAGCCTGCCCTGGAATATTTAGTATGCATACTCCTTGTACCTCTGTGTGTTGGAGATTTAAGGGAAAGAAAAGAAAAAAAAAACAGCAACAACATTGTGACACCAGGCTACTACGAAAGGCCCCTTGGGTTTGCTTTAGCCCCAGAGCCCTATGTGTTCTTAATCCAGGCCTGGATGGGAATCATAAGGAATTCCACATGGACAAACACCAACAGACACTAACTGATGTCCAGTGAAGGATCCATTGCAATACTTTTAATGACTGTAAGAAGGTAACGTATTAAAGGTCACTATAAATGTAGTCAAAAAGCATTAGAAGACAGTAATTAGCAGCTAAGTGAGTTCTTCTTATTCCAGTAACAGCTCCTGTTTCAAAAGTGTCAATGAACCTGCTCACAACCCTTACAAAAATTAACCATGGTTTTATTATAATAAAACTGTAGTTGTCACACCGCTACTTTGAGAAACGAGGAGACTAGAAGACTTTAAAAACGAGACAAAACAACGAGAGACTTTAATGATCCAAAATTCTAGGGAACACAGGGCACGCAGGAGACACACATAACATAAAATGACGATTAACACTGGATGCTAGACATGGGAACACACAGGGCTAAAGTACTCAACTAAACGAGAGGATGACGAGACACACCTGAACTCAATAAAACACAATAGGAACAGGAACAGGAAGGAAACCAAATATGGGCATTTAACACATGGGGAGCAAAACACAACAAGACAGTACATCTTCCTGATAGTAGTAACCATGTTTGTTAGTTTTTTTTGGCGCATTAATTACCATTTGTATAACCACAGTTTTACTAAAAATACCATGGTTAAACTAAGATTAGTGATGCCAGGGTTGGGCAAAGATACATCAAAATGTATTTTAAAATAAAATACCAAATACCTTAATTTTAATTGTATCAAAATAAACTGCAAAATATAGCAGCCACACCAAGTATCAAAATAAACTACTGTATTTTTGTATTTTAAAAATACTAAAAAAATACTTTTACAAAGGAGCATGAAATTTCTTTGCAAACCTTCCATTAGTTTTAAAGTAACCAACATTTTAATGTTTAACAGTTTGCGAATTACTCATAATTGTATCCTAATTTAGTTACTTGGTGTTTGGTAATGAAGGGCCTACTTTGCATCAGCAACACTGACTCAATGACAAACAAGTCATTCATAAGAAGACAACTGATGGCACCTGTATTCATATTTATAACTAATTAATCATTTGATTGTTAATCATAAACAATATATTATGTGTCAGGCAGTCATTCATGCAATGGAATGCAAAATCATGATTCTACTAAACAGCTACTTCAAATTAGGGTATATTCAGCAATCAAATATGTACAGTGGGTACGGAAAGTATTCAGACCCCCTTAAATTTTTCACTCTTTGTTATATTGCAGCCATTTGCTAAAATCATTTAAGTTAATTTTTTTTCCTCATTAATGTACACACAGCACCCCATATTGACAGAAAAACTTCTTTTTTAATAAATTTGCAAAAATGTCAACAATTCTGTGTTTTTCTGTCAATATGGGGTGCTGTGTGTACATTAATGAGGAAAAAAAATTTACTTAAATGATTTTAGCAAATGGCTGCAATATAACAAAGAGTGAAAAATTTAAGGGGGTCTGAATACTTTCCGTACCCACTGTATTTATCAATCATTGGACACCTACAATATTTGGAAGTTGAAAACAAACATTTTATTATTAAATGATCAATATGTTTTGAGGGGGTGTGTCTAAACTAAATCAACACCCTGATCAAGAGGTTGACTGGCACAAAGTATTTTATGTATTTTGAAAATACAAAAATGCTAATCTTAAATGTATTTAAATGCAAATTACATTTGATTTTTTCCAAAGGCTTTAAAATACAAAATAGTATTTTGTATTTCAAATGCGTATTTTAAATACATGTATCTGAAATACTGCCCATCCCTGAGTGTTGCAAAACCATGGTTAATTTGTGGTTAACATTGTTTAACTATAGTTACCATGTTTTATTTGGGATTATTTGTAGTAAAACCATGGTTAATTTTCGTAAGGGAAGAGTCACTAGTTCGGGAATCGTTCTATACTGGCTGCTGTATGTTTCATAATGTAGCAGCACTGTTGGTAAAAACTTTAGCAAATTTGCAGATGGACAATATTATTCATTATTTTTCTCAGAAAAATAGAAATATGTAGGTTACATCATACATGAGTCAATAAGTTGCTGAAACACTGAGGGTAAATGAAGAAATACTGCAGAAAGAAAAAAAGGCTGCTTAGCTTACTAAGAATGACTAAATAAGTGGTGCCATGATGTAATACAATCTTGAACCACAGGATGTGTAAAAAGAATCACGTGTGAATTCAGTGGCGTTGGATACAAAAAAAGCATGTTCAGGAACTGATTAAAATTTAAAAGTATTACTTATATCTGTATACAAACTGTAATAATTGATGTAGATTACAAATTATGCTGTAAAATCCAAAATATTTAGAGATTAAAACCTGATTCAGTGTATTAAGTTGTCATGGTTCTTTGGTTTTTTCTGTGAGACTGCAAGATTTTTAACAGAGAATCAGCCCCAGATATTTTTTAAAAGGCACTGTTTCTTTATTTAAAAATATAAATAAAGTAACAGAGCATTTCAGTGTAACAAATCAGAAGACTTACACTAAAATAAGGAATATGTTTGAAAATTACAGTGTGTGTTCCCGTGGTTATACTGTCAAGTATGCAAACATCACAGCCTTACAATATTAAAGCAGAAGAAAATATAATGATTGAACTTAAATATTAAACAGAATGATAAACCAATAATGATAAGCTACTGAAATATACTGATAAATAGCAGTAATATAAGAGCTCCTATTCACAAGCTTATAAGCTTGTGAATAGGATATTGAAAGAAAAAAATAATAATCCTGGAATCTCTCACACTCACAACAGATTAACATACGATTGGAGTTTGTCCTTTTCAACAGATGTAGCTGTTAAATACACAGAAACAGTCTTGTGACCATTTATTTGTCTCTTTGTGTTTATATGAAGTACTATGATCTTTTAAATATAATGATTTTTAAGCAAATTTGAATAAAGACAGACAGACAACAAAACGTATGTCTATCCATGACAGAATATGTGTATTTGATATGCAAGATTTCTAATAAATTAGTCAGACATTTTACCTCTCATTCTGCAGCATTTGAAAATCAGCACAACTGTCACTAGCAGATATGGACAAACTGCCAGTACAGAACTGAGTGTGTGGAGGACAGAGATCTGAGATTCTGAATGAGACACTGAAAAAGAGACACACAAGCACTTTATCATGTACTATATCTGAACGAGAGCATAAGAAATAAATCAGCTCACAGTTTCTATTGACTCTCACCTCTGACTGAGATCCAGCTCTTGGGTGACTCTCCTCTCTCTGAGTGTTTGCAGTAGTAGAAACCCTCATGTGACTTTGAGACAGTAGAGATGATCATCTCTGTAGTTTGATTCTGGATGAGTGATCCATCTTTATAGAAATCACCTTTGAGATTTGATGGGGATGTAAACTGATATAAACAGCGTAGAGTCAGAGTATCTCCTTCAGTCACAGGATGAACAGGACTCTCCAGAATCACACCAACTACAGAAACAGAGGAAACAGGTTGCTATGGTGTTCTGTAGGGCTTTTTTTTTTGGCCCCTAGATATGTGGGGTTTCCTCCTTCAGTGCAGAACTAAGCATAGGGTTGAATTGTGTTTAATATTTTTTTACAATAGTTAAATCAACCTGCTTTATGCATTGACTGTAAACTGCCAATGAAATGAACACAGACTCACAGTGTACAGTGATATTAACAGGATGATAGTTCTCTCCGGATTCAGACTGACACCAGTACACTCCAGTGTCTGATGTGATGGTGGAGCTAAATGTACATGTAGATCCTGTTTGTGATCCCCACACTGATGATGAACAATCTTCTAGTAGCCTCCAACTCTCTGTGTATCTTCTCACTCTCCATCTATCAGAGTTACTCTGGTCCTCACAGCTCAGAGAGAGAGAGACGGATGTGAAGTGTTGAGTTCTGCTGGGACTGATGATCAGAGAGACTGGAGGAGAAACACCTGAGAAGACAATTACAGCTACAATTTGAGCATGAAAATTCTCTACTTATTAAATATTAAGCAATCGTTAAGTTCAGTTTGAACTCACCAGTGACCCATAGTGGTTGTGAGTTGCTGTACCATGTGTAATAGGCTGGTTCTTCTCTCTCTGCTCTGCACACATAAACTCCTGTGTGATTTAGAGCAGCAGAACTGACAGTGTATATTCTTCCAGCTCCTCTGCTGCTGTCTGAGAGCCGCTGAAAATGATATATGTTGTCTGTAAAAAGTGAAAATTAAAACATTTTTAAATATTACAAATACTGTCTCCTAAACCCAGTCTATGCAGAGAAGAGAAAATCAACAAAATCAACAAATCCCCACATTTTTGCTGCACTTCGTCTTATTTTTTGGGGGGTTTGGGGGGAACTGATCAATACGTGTGCAACTGTGCACCCTCTGCATTGCTGTGAATTGCATTGTAAAGTGAGTAGGGATGGACCAGCTATAGCGAGCACCGGGACATCTGGCAAGTCTATTCAAGGAACCATATTTCTGATCGGTGGTAGATAATATATTTATTAATATACTCATATGTTTATTATCTCTATTCAATCTGGGGTGCGTTTCCTGTACAACAACATAACTTGCTGCTTCACCACCGTAGTACGGTGCATCATTGTAGAAGCTAAGTCATAATTCAGTCACAATAAATAATATTTTTGACCTGGATAAAATGTGTTATTTCAGATGTTACCAAATGGAGCACATTATAACTTACCTGATGAAAGAGTTAGAGTGTACCAGCTGAATGTCAAGCCTGTAGAGGAGCTGTTAACCTCACAGATCAGAGTCACTGGATCTCCTTCAGTCAACCACTTCTGTGGAGAAACACTTAAAACTGCCTGGACTCTATCTGAAATAGAGAAATCACTCATTAATAACATGTTAAATGTATGTGTGTGTGTGCGTGTGTGTGTGTGCGTGCGTGTGTGTCAAATGATCAAACTCACCTGATACTTTCAGTGTAACTGCATCACTAATGTTTGATGTTTGTGATCCTCTTCTCTCTGCTCCATAACTGGAGTATTTACCTGCGTCAGACACC
This sequence comes from Sinocyclocheilus rhinocerous, assembly GCF_001515625.1. NCBI lineage: Eukaryota > Metazoa > Chordata > Actinopteri > Cypriniformes > Cyprinidae > Sinocyclocheilus > Sinocyclocheilus rhinocerous. The sequence continues at coordinate 257,628 of NW_015658750.1, read as the reverse complement.
AATACATGTTGATCAGGTTTAATGGTCACTTTGGACTTTGGGCTTTCTGTACAATGACAATAATTATTCATAATGAAGATAATGTGCCGATTTTATTGAACATGATTAAAAAGCATACATGCTCAGAGTAGACTTGAAAAGGTCATGGATTCGGTCAGTATTTGAGCAGTTATCTGATGAATGTGTCATTTAAACTGGTTTTAGTTCTTTTATTTAGTCTGCACTGCAAAACGATAAACAGATTCAGTGATTATTGATCTGTGCCTCATTTCCTATGGTTTATTTACACCTGACTCATGGATCATCCTACAATAAGTGTTGAAGTAACCTTGGTTCCCTGAAATGACATTGTATGGCTTATGCTATGGGGAACATCTCAGGTTTTGCATTTAATCATGGTTCCCTGAAGCATGTGTTTAAACGTGACAATGTTAACTACCTAAGCTTCACGCCCTATGAAAGGAAAGTCCCATCTTTTATACCTTCCTCTCATCCATATCAGGCCAAGTGATTCAGTGCCTGTCCCAAGGGCAGAGCTTAAAGGTCTGGTAACACCAGCTTTCCATACTAGACATTACCTTGCACAGGGAAGGAAGTTAGTTCCCTCACCAATCACATTACCTAGGGGAATCTGGTTCAACCCCTAGAAACCCAGGGGGCAGCTTTTTTTTTATTTTATTTTTTATTTTTTTGGTAACAACCCTGTTAGAGTCTCAAGAGAGCAGTATTCCTTATGTATGATTCCTTACCAATGAGAAGGAATGCTAACAGGCAAAACCCCCTTCTCATCAGAGCTCAGAGATGGGTCCTCTGGGGAGCAGAGGACTCAGCAGGATGACCCTCGGGAGAGAGGGGAGTCCAACACTCACCCAAAATTATGTGATTGAAAAAAAGAAACCCCATTAAAGGGAAAGGTAAGCTGTGCACACCAGAGAATGCTGGAAAAGAGCTGCATTAGTGTCAGCTGTACCAGGGTCTCAGAAGTCTTTCTGAGCTGACATAGGGTGTGGAGGACTTGAATACAAGGTATCCCAGTAACAGAGAGGGTAGATTAATTTTAAATTGGCAACATTTTATAATAACTTTCATTAATATATCATTAACAAACATTAGATAATGCTTAACAGATCATTAATTAAAGGGGTCATATGATGTGATTTCAATTTTTCCTTTCTCTTATCACAAATGCAGACATGGTTTTATGTTTACGCCGCTCGATGCAATGCAACGCGTAAACAGACAGTATAAATCATTATAATCCGTAATTATGTCCCCACTGGATGCAACAAATGCCTCGTTTATAATGGGTTTTAATGTTTTTGTCTTGTCGCTCCGGCCGGACAGGGCATCACAGTATGGTAAGGGGCGTAACTTTTTTTCATCACACGCTTGAGGTATTCGGCCAATCACAACGCACTGGATAGCTGGCCAATCAGAGCACACCTCGCTTTTCAGACCGATGAGCTTTGTAAAAATCTACGCGTTTCAGAAAGGCGGGGCATAGAGGAGAAACAATAATGTACAGTATGTGGAAAATAATGTGTTTTTTTTACTTTAAACCGCATAAACACATTTCATTACACCAAATACACAAAATAATGTTCTTTTTAGCAACATCATATGACCCCTTTAAAATACATATATTAAAAATAGCTAGAAACATGAGATAATGTGCTTGTTAATGTTTACTAATAAATGTATTAAATATTACCTAATGATTAACAGATCATTATTTCACGTAAATTAAAATGCTTACAAACGTTACTTTCATTCATATGATTATGCACTTCTTGAAAATCTACAAATGATTTTAACAGATGTTTTACAATGATTAAAATGATTTGTTAATGCACAACACTTTTCTGCTATTGATGTGTGATACAGGTAAGTTTAGAGACAGGATTGGTGGTATGGGTAGGTTTAACGGTTAGTTAAGGGGTCAGCAGTGTGCAGTTTGATTACTATAAGGGAACATGGTTCAATCTGTTTATATTACATTGTTTTAATAAATCAACTAATAAAAATTATGATTTTTTTGTTTGTTTTCTTCTGTCAATGTATGATTCAAGGAATATTATGTTTATTGATAAACAGTAGTATACTAATATAAGTGTTGAGTCAACAACATTTTTTGCACCCAGTTTACAGTGTGTGTTATGTCTTTAGAAAGCATTTAGCTAAACTTAACTAACCACCATTTACACAAACCTTGTGACAGCAGCTAAAAGTCTGATGCCCTTAAAGGTACTAAATGATTAGTAAACATTTATAAACATTTACAGATTATGAATTGTTTCAAATTTAGATTTGGTACTGCACAAACATGAACAAATGATTGATAAATTATTTGTAAAGATGTGTAAATAGGGTGAATTCAGATCATTTGGAACACATTTTGCCATTGAGATGACTGCTCATAATGGTACTTAATGATAAGTAAACGTTTATAAACATTTACAAATGATGAATAGTTTCCACTTTCGATTGGGTAGTGCAAAAACATGAACAAATAATGAATAAATGATTTAAGTGTTTAAATAATATTAGTGTGACGTTACGCTGCTGCGGGAGACACGTAGTAGCATTCACAGTCTTTAATGACGAAAACACGGGATAATCCACAATAGCAGCTGGGCAAACACACGTAGAAACAAATAGACCTGACAAACACAAACTGAACAGACTAGGACTTTTAAACACAGGGCAATCAGGGGAACACAGGTGACATCAATGGAACATAATCAAACTAAACGAGGACAGGAACAACACAGGAAGGACTACGGGGGCAAAACAGGTCAAAAAGTCTGACATTAAGTCTACACAACAAAGAAAGACTAAATATATGACCTTTACAGACTGTGATTATGAGTTAATGAATAATATGTTAACATCAATAGTTTGTGAAGTGCTTAAAATGACTAATTAAGCTATTTTTTTCCACAACATTTCTAAATTAAAAAAATAGCATTAGGTAATATGTGAACTGAAGTTTAATGACATTTGTTAGCATTCAAAAGAACATTAACAAATGTGACCCTGGAGCACAAAACCAGTCTTAAGTCGCTGTGATATATTTGTGGCAATATCCAAAAAAACATTGTATGGGTCAAAATTTTTATTTTATGCAAAAAATCGTTAGAATATTAAGTAAAGATCATGTTCCATGAAGATATTTAGTAAATTTCCTACCGTAAATATATCAAAACTTAATTTTTGATTAGTAATATGCAAAGCTAAGAACTTCATTTGGACAACTTTAAAGGTGATTTTCTCAATACTTTGATTTTTGCACCCTCGGATTCCAGATTTTTAAATAGCTGTATATCGGCCAAATATTGTCCTATCCTAACAAACCATACATCAATGGAAAGCTTATTTATCCAGCTTTCAGATGATGCATAAATCTCAATTTCAAAAAATTGAAACTTATGACTGGTTTCGTGGTCCAGGGTCACAAATAAGCTTTTAATCATTGCATAATTTCTGTTAAAATCATTTGTATTTTTTTTTTTAAAGTGCATGATCATATGAATTGAAAGTTTAATGACATTCGTAAGCATTAACTAATGATCCGTTAAGCATTATGTAATGTTTGTTAATGATTTATTAAAACGAAACTTTTACTCATTGTAAACCATCTGTCAAAACCATTTGAATATTTGAAGTGCATGATCATATGAATCGAAAGTTTAATGATATTTGTAAGCATTTTAATTTACAATAAATAATGTTGTGTTAATCATTAGGTAATGTTTAATAAGTACATTAGTAAACATTAACAAGCACATTATCTGTAATGTGAATATGTAATAATTAGTGAAATGTTAAGCATTATATAATATTTGTTAATTATTTATTAATTAAAGTTATTATAAAGTGTTATAACGGATTTTACTATTTATGTGAGGTTTGTGATTTTTTAAAACCCTTTAAAACTCACATATAACATGCATGTTCTCAGCTAGTTTGTAACAGATGAAATATATAAGATGAAATATATGAATCAAATTGGCTCACCTTCAGTGTGTCCAGAGTGGATGTTTGAAATCAGCACTAAAAACATAAAATGAAAAACTATATAATATGTGTATTAGCTGTGTTTCCTCAATTTTTTAAGATTTTTGATCTGTCCAGATTGAGGTTTGAGTGGGTTTCAGTTTAAGGAACTTAAACCTAAAAGGAATATGGTATTAAGCCATTTTGGGACTGCATGTGTTTGATATTTTTTCTCATCAAAGCAGAGAGAACTGTTTAGGGAAAATCAAGCCAACCGTCTGAACACAAACATAAGAATAAAGAACACGCTTATACGTGTACTCATTAGAATGAAAGATTGAGTGTATGTGTAACTGTCTTTCTTTATTCCTCTACTGTATATCATGGACTAGGTCTAGATTTGAAACTGAGAGCAGAATAAAATAAAAATAAAAAAGACAGGAGCACTATAATCACTGGATCCTTTTCATAATACAATAGCAATTAAGTTGAATACATTAAGAGAAAATAATACTCACAGAGCACAAGAGGAAGTGGACTGAGCTCCATACTGACCGAATGATGACAGACGGTTAAAGACACAGATTGTTAAAACCCCAAGACTTCCTCTCCAACAATATGTAAAAATAGTTTGACAAATTCTGTCATTCATGTTTTGTGTTGTTCCAAACTCAAATGGTGTTTTTCCAAACAATTAAATTCTCTTCCATCCATATTTTTTTATTGGTATTCGATGTGTTTAATGCAATTTGTAACTATTTTATTGTCTTTATTTACATCTTATATTATTCTATAAATATTAACTTTGTAAATGCTGTTAAAACATTGCTACATAAATAAAGCTTTACTAATGTACCAAATTAAAGAACCTTCACATCCTATGACTTTTAAGAACTGTAATATTTTGGAAGTTATGAAGTCATATAATATTAGTAATATTCTAATGCATTATGGTTTGGGTTTTTCTGTTTTTCTGTATGAATGTATGTATATACGTATATGTATGCATGTATATATTTACATTTTTGGCTTGTAATGGTGGAATTGGAGGTAGTTTTAATGTCACGGAAATAAAGAAGCCGGAATTTGTGAAACCATTTCAATGTACCAGCTGTGTCCAGCATGAAGTGGAGCCATAAACCTCACAGATTAAAGTCACTGAATCTCCTTCAGTCAACCACTTCTGTGGAGAAACACTTAACTGTCTGGGGTCTATCTGAATAGGGAAATCACTCATTTAATAACATGCAAAGTGTGTATGGACTGGTATTCCCTACGTTATGAGGACCCCACAAGTATAGTATTACCAGTAAACTTTGACCTTGTGGGGACATTTTTTTTGTTGGTCCCCATTAGGAAAAATTATTATAAATCATACAGAATGAAGTGTTTTGAAAATCAAAAAATGCCTGTAGTTTTGTGTGAGGGGTAGGTTTCGAGTAAGGGGATAGAAGATACAGTTTGTACAACAAAACCATTACGCTTATGGAGATTCCCCAACTCCCTGTAATGATAAAAATACCAGTGTGTGTGTGTGTGTGTGAAGAGATGATCAAACTCACCTGTCAGTGTAACTGCATCACTGATGTTTGATGTTCGTGATCCTTCTCTCTCTGCTCCATAACAGGAGTATTTACCTGCGTCAGACTCAGTAACAGACATGAATGTGTGTTCCTGTAGTTAACTGAAAACACTGTTTGAACCGTCTTTATACCAGCTGTACTGCCAGCTAGTGACTCCTTCACCATCAATGTCACATCTGATAGTGACTGTGTCTCCTCTGAATACATGTTGAGCAGGTTTAATGCTCACTTTGGCTTTTGGTCTTTCTGTATAATAACAACAATTAAAAATGAAAATAATGTGCTGTTTTTACTATATGAACAGTAATACTTGATTGCAAAACCAGTTTCTAACCAGTAGGTGATGCTGTACAAATTTCTATTTAAGGCTGGCCACACACTAGAGGATTTTAAGGCCGATTTTAAAGTCACCATGAAATCAAAATGAAAAATGATTATTTTTTAATGGAATACTGTAGTGTTTATTATAAATAATTTATCCGTGCACTTCATTATTTTTAAAAAATTCATGTGCCCTCATAATCTTTAATCAAAAACGTTAACCTCCCCTCCCCCTCAAAACGACTCATCTTCTCTTCCGGTCACGAGCTATGGCGCAAGGGCGGAGCTAGTGACGTGAGAAGTAAACGCTGGGATAAACGACACAGGGAAAAGCTGAAGCTGATGCTTCACTTTATGGCACTGACACCAGTCATGTGGGAGTACGTTACCCCTAAACATTGAAAAGATATTAGGATATTACGACAACATTACTCTTAGGACATCGCAAACTAATTTTTTTCATGAATATGACTTAACCTGATTGAGGACGCGCTCAGTCATTCAGGCAGTCTCTCTCTCTCTCTCTCTCTCTCTCTGTTTAGGCATGTTTTGTGCCATTGATCGTTGTCATCATCCTAAAAAAAAAAACATGTATTCATGCTTGGGTGTCTGTTGTGAATCCAGTGGAGAGAAATCCCCCACCCCTAACTGGCTGATTGTCATGTCACCATATTCTAATTTGTTGGTGGGTTTTTGTTAAATGTGAGCCAAAATCATCACAATTAAAAGAACCAAAGACTTAAACTACTTCAGTCTGTGTGCATTGAATTTATTTAATACACGAGTTTCACAATTTGAGTTGAATTACTGAAATAAATGAACTTTTCCACGACATTCTAATTTATTGAGATGTACCTGTATAGCTGAAACTTGGCAACCACAAACATGCCATGAAAGCAGAGAACATCACCCATATTCTTTTCTATACTTTGTTTTTCACTGTACAACAGAACGCGCGCCGGGAGAGCCAGCTGACAACATCGATTGTCCTCTATTTGTTTTTCTTCTCTAGTCACGTTTGATCTCGCGAGTGTCTGTGAGATCTCGTGTCACTGTGAAATCGTTCCTACATTCATCAAGTGTGCGGTCTCGTGGTCTGGTCTAATCATCGTCTTCATGTCTGTGGTCTCCCATGGTTTTAAAATCTTTTAAGATTTGAAAATCGTCTAGTGTGCAGCCAGCTTAAGTGAAAGTAAAGTGACATGTAGCCAAGTATGGTGACCCATACTTGGAATTTGTGCTCTGCATTTAACCCATCCAAGTGCATACACACAGTAGTGAGCCATATTGCTGCGGCACCTGGGGAGCAGTTGGCAGTTCGGTGCCTTGCTCAAGAGTCTCACCTTAGTTGTGGTATTGAGGGTGGAAGAGAGCACTGGTTATTCACTCCGCCCACCGACAATTCCTGCCGGACCTGAGACTCAAACCCGCAACCTTTGGGTTTCAAGTCCAACTCTCTAACCATTAGCCCACAACTGCCCACAACTTCCCAATTAATTGGGAATAACACGGACTACACAGACTAATTTCTTAGAGTGTAAATGTGAAAATCCAAAAAGAGCTTTAACATTTGACAATTGTTGACAAATTTAATGCAGATGAATGTGACAAGACACCGACTTCAGTGTGTCCAGAGTGGATGTGTGAAATAATTATAATAATAATAATAATAATAAAAAAAAACTCACAGTAAACATGGAGCTGATGAACTGTTGTTCTTCCTTTTCCTCTTATGCTCAAGTGTTTTATTCATTTCTGGTTAATCCAGAGCCGGCCCAAGGCATAAACGGACTAAGCGGCTACCACAAGAGTACATGAAATGACAGATTGATTTTTTTTTTTTTTTGTGTGTGTGCATTATATTATGTCAATGGACAATGGTAATACAAAATGCAATATTAATTAATTAATTAATCTATACGTATCATCTTATTATTTCCATAGCGACACATCATGCATGCAGGCACAATATAGCGCTGTATGACAGATGTATGACTTTTATTTAGTTTTTCCTTTTTTATTCTAAATATCCACAAACTTGTTAACTATATCATGAACTATATGACACAGCCTATTCTGATTGTCAAATATGTGTAAATTAATTTGTTTTGTCGTTTAAACAACCTTAAGGGAACACTCCACTATTTTTGAAAATAGGCTTATTTTCCAACTCCCCAATAGATTAGACATTTGAGTTTTACCGTTTTCGAATACATTCAGCCGATCTCCGGGTCTGGCGGTAGCACTTTTAGCTGCAGCTTAGCATAGATCATTGAATCTGATTAGCCGTACCATTGGTTATGTTGATGAAAGTTAGCCTATTTTCAGGCACTGCGTAATATCATTGCGCCTGCTGCACCCATGGTACGGCAGCAAAGTTCCTTGATTATTACGCCGGAATGAGAGTATAGTTCCTAGCCATATCGGCCTAGAAAATCGCAACTTTTCATTTTCCGTCGGTCTTAGTACACGATGTAATTACAGAAGAGTCAAGTTTTAAATAGGAAAAATATAGAAACTCTTTGATCATTTTTGAGCGAGATGCTAACGGATCAGATTCAATCAGATTCAATGATCTATGCTAAGCTAAGCTAAAAGTGCTACCGCCAGACCCGGAGATCAGCTGAATGGATTCGAAAACGGTAAAACTCAACGGTTTAACTCTAGGGGAGTTGGAAAATGAGCCTATTTTCAAAAATAGTGGAGAGTTCCTTTAATGACCATGATTAGTTGATCTACAGTATAATGTCGTGTGGATCTGTCGGATTAACATCACGTAATTCACCCATTTCTCCTGAAATACCTGAAAGTAAGTGGCCAGTGAACTGGGAGAAAAACAGATTAAACTCAATGGTTACCTACACAATGTGTATATGATAGGAATAAAACACGTCAAATTTTAATTGAAAGGATTATTATTGCCACTTTCCATAGAAATCAGTGTGTTTTTTTGCTAGTACTTAATTGAAATGTCTATTTAAATGTCTGAAACCTAAAATAAACTTTATGCAGTTGAAAACACTGAACAGTTGTGATATATGAAAAGCACTGAGTGCGTCTTTATTAGCATAGCCTAGGTAGGGTATCTTCTTGTTTTAGGGAAGTTCATGATTGATTAAAAATCCGTAAATATAGCTTGACATTTAATATATTATAATATTTTACTTAGCTAGTTTTTGATTAAAGTTTTTGTCTTCTGTGTAAAAATAACTTTCCTGGGTATATATTTTTGTAATAAAAATAAGCTTCTGTTTCATAAACTTGGTGCTGATGTAAAACATTTAAAAACACACAATGTCACCATAGCCAGCAGTTCTCACCATGTGCACAATAGTATGCAGCATTTTTACACACCAGTCAGAACAACAGGATGTGTAAAAATAAGCATGTGAATTCATTGGCTCTGGAAACAACAAACTTACCAACAAATATTTAGAGATTGGCATGTAAAACCTTCAAGTTACACAGTCACATAAAGAATTTAACAAAGCATCCGCTTCAGAATGATAATAAAAAAAAACTATATAAAACAAGGAAACAGTAAATCTTAAAAACATACAGAGCATTGCAGCGATACAAATCAGGAATCTTATGCTAAAATAAGGAATATACTGTACATGCATGCTTACAAATTAGTGTTGTGCTCATGTGCTTATAATGTGAAGCAGGCAAACACAGAAACAGCAAATGGTTAGCTATTGTGGATTTGAGTGACTTCTGCATTTCTTACACAGTGAGAACAAAAACTAATGGGATTCATTCTTGCATTTAAATGCAGCTGTCACTCTCAAAACAACTGCCAGTCGACAAGTAAAAGCTTGTGAATAATAATAATAATAATAATTAATATAATTATTAATAATAATAATGAGAAATGAAGAGAGATTCAGGATGAAGCTGACATTTCCCACCATCACAACAGAATGTCAAATAGAAGTTTCTTCCTCTTCAACAGATGAAACTGTTAAACACACACACACACACACACACACACAACCATCTCAGAATTCAGTTGTTTTTTTCTGTGTTTATTGCTACAATCATCTTTTAACTATATTAAAGCAAATTTGACTAAAAAGACAGACAACAATGTCTTTGTCAAAGAGAAAACTACACAAGAGGTAGCTGTTTGTCAATAAAATATGATTACAGTGGCTTCAAATAAACCAGACCTTTTACCTCTCATTCTGCAGCATTTGAAAATCAGCACGACTGTCACTAGCAGATATGGACAAACTGCCAGTACAGAACTGAGTGTGTGGAGGACAGAGATCTGAGATTCTGAATGAGACACGGAAAAAGAGACACACAAGCACTTTATCATGTACTATATCTGAACGAGAATATAAGAAATAAATCAGCTCACAGTTTCTATTGACTCTCACCTCTGACTGAGATCCAGCTCTTGGGTGACTCTCCTCTCTCTGAGTGTTTGCAGTAGTAGAAACCCTCATGTGACTTTGAGACAGTAGAGATGATCATCTCTGTAGTTTGATTCTGGATGAGTGATCCATCTTTATAGAAATCAGCTCTGAGGTTTGGTGGGCTTGTATATGGATATAAGCAGCGCACAGTCAGAGTATCTCCTTCCGTCACAGGATGAACAGGACTCTCCAGAATCACACCAACTACATAACAGAGGAAACACAAACTTTTTGTAAATGGAGTAGTTGACTGCATTGTATAGCTTTCACTGTTATGATTAAATTGCCATTCCACTGTCTGCGTCTCTAGTTTTTTAAAGCAAAAATGTGTTCCGTGTGAATGGGTCCTTAACCCTGCTTTGCTGTTCCAGAGTTGTACAGTGTGAATTGATGCCATGTTAAAATGTTACGGTTAGATGCTTAGCAACAAACACCGAATCGTGTGCCTCATCCACATGCTTTGGTCACAGTCACAGAAACACCACCTAACTGTACAAGTATAAACTGTCAAAGAAAATGTCAACTGGTGATGGAAAACATATCAATTGGAGTGAAGAAGAGACTGTTTCATTGTTACCTTTATAGTCTGAAAAGTCCATTCAGGAAAAACGACATAGTACAGTCGGCAATACATGAGGATGCACAATGCTGTATGTAAACAGGTCGCGTGGTGCATTTGTCCAATCAATGATAATGACACCGCATGACATCCCTGGTGCCCATTATAAAACACTTGCCAGATATGATCATACTGAAATGTTCTCGTGTAAAAAGCTGTCAGAGAGCGCACATACACGGTTTGTTTATTTGCACACTAATAATAACGGACTCACGTGTCTAATAATGAACGACTCCTGTATGTCACTGTAATTGTCTTTACCTCCATTACAATTGTCATCCATCAAAATTTTACTGGTAAGATACTGGTTTGCTTTATTCAGGCCATACAGCCTAGTGCTGAATTCAGCTTAAAGATAATTAATAGAGGTATGTTTGTTCCCGCCAATCGTTGCACAAGTTAAGGTTACATATGATGACGAAAGCCCTTCCAGAACACAGAGACTGCACTGCAGTCCCTGAAGTTCTAAAAATATATATTTGTATGGAAGTCTATGAGAACAGTCTACGCGATTCTTAGCCAGAGTGAAATCACCCAAAAAGGGGCGGTACTCCACATAATGTGATTTGACGCTGATTGGACTATATATCCAGAGGCAGAACAAACAGTCTAGAACGGTGACGGCTAGCTCACTGTGGTTGAATGTGATGGAAAACAATCCCTCCCTTTCACACTTGGTGCGTCACCCTAACGCCCTAATGAAGAAACCGCCCCTGAATGACATTATATTCCCCCAACAACCCCATTTTATCTTCTGCATCTAACACCAAAATGTTTTTTATTTCTTGCCACAGCCACCTCTTGTTTGCTTGCTGGTTGACTTAAGGACTAAATAATTATGTAATTACTTTCTACACACGCTTAAAAATAAAGGTTCTAAAAGGGTGTTTTCACAGCGATGCCACAGAAGAACAATTGTGGGTTCCCATAGAATTTATTTTCTTAGTGTAAAGAACATTTTAATAATCTAATGTACCACTATAAAGAATAAAGTATTCACTATAAAGACACTTTTGTGCAATTGAAAGGTTCTCCTTGGAAGCAGCAATGCCAATAAAGAACGTTTATTTTTAAGAGTATAGATCCCAGTTAAGAATACATCTCGAATCATATACCACAAATATATGTACTCAACCGTCTATTGTATGAATTATATAAGGTTATCTTGTCATCCAACATCAGAATCTGATAGCCACGCCCCCTCCAGTAAGTAATTAAAGCTGTGACAGCTGAGTATATGAAGTGAGCAACATTCCCACACTTCAGTTTTGTGGAAGTGCATCATCTGGGTATTTGACATACTCTTTTTATTTTTGGAATTTTCAGTGTGAACACACTAATCACACTATTTATGCTATAAAAAAACTACAAATATTATCTGGTGTCATTGGCCTCTAAAAGGATGAAGACCCCTGCTTCCTGTACCAACCAACTTTATGCACTGACTGTAACTGCCTGTGAAATGAATAAATACAGAACTGTATACTCACTGTGTACAGTGATATTAACAGGATGATAGTTCTCTCCAGATTCAGTCTGACACCAGTACACTCCAGTGTTTGATGGGATGGTAGAGCTGATTTTACATGTAGACCCTGTTTGTGATCCCCACACTGATGATGAACAATCTTCCAGCCCCCAATGGTCTGTGTAACTTCTCACTCTCCATCTATCAGAGTTACTCTGGTCCTCACAACTCAGAGAGACAGAGACCAGGTTGAAGTGTTGAGTTCTGCTGGGACTGATGATCAGAGAGACTGGAGGAGAAACACCTGAGAAGGAAATTACAGCTACAATTTAGAAATGTTTTCAATTTGAGCATTCAAAAATGAAAAATACTCACCAGTGACCCATAGTGGTTGTTTGTTGCTGAAGGCTGTCTTATAGGCTGGTTGTCCTCTCTCTGCTGTGCACACATAAAGTCCTGTGTGATTTAGAGCAGCAGAACTAACAATGTAGTTTCCTCCAGCTCCTCTGCTGCTGTCTGAGAGCAGAGCATATTGACCACTGCTGTCTGTATAAAGTCAGAATGTGCAATTGTCACTGTAAAGATGTATTTCTAGGTAATCTGACATTTAAAGTAAATATAATTGTTTTAAATGTTAAAGGGATAGTTCACCCAAAAATGACAATTCTGTCATTAATTACTCACCCTTATGTCGTTTCAAACCCGTAAGACCTTCGTTCATCTTCGGAACACAAATTAAGATATTTTTGATGGAATCTGAGAGCTGTCTGACCCTGCATAGACAGCAATACAACTGAAATGTTCCCAAGTCCAGAAACGTAGCAAGGAGATCTGTAAAATAATCCGGGGTTCAACCTTAATTTTAACGAAGCTATGAGAATAATTTTTGTGCGTAAAAGTAAAAAAAATAACAACTTTATTCTACAATTCGTCTCCTCCGTGTCACCCTGTAGCGCCATTTTGGAGAGTATCAGCTGGACGTAAACAACGTATGATCTTCTGTGTCAGCTGCGTCACACGGATACGTTGTTTTCGTTCAGATCAAATCACAACAACGTAGGAAACAGATCTGGCGTGATGCAGCTGACACAGAACAGCATACATTGTTTACGTCCAGCTGATACTCTCCAAAATGGCGCTACAGGGTGACACGGAGGAGATGAATTGTTGAATAAAGTTTTTTTGTTTTTTTTGCTCACAAAAATTTTTCTCGTAGCTTCGTAAAATTACAGTTGAACCCCTGATGTCACATGGATTATTTTACAAATCTCATTGCTACGTTTCTGGAATTCTGTCTATGCAAGGTCAGACAGCTCTCAGATTCCATCAAAAATATCTTAATTTGTGTTCCGAAGATGAACGAAGAAGGTCTTACGGGTTTGAAACGACATGAGGGTGAGTAATTATTGACAGAATTTTCATTTTTGGGTGAACTAACCCTTTAATGTCTCCTAGCTCAGCCTAATACGCAGAGGTGGATTTAAGTAATTCGTTGGATGAATGTTAGCACTATCAAAACATTTATCGGTTTGTTTGAGCATTCAGATCAGTCAGACACAGCAACTGACCCTTCACAGGGAGTTTGATTGACATGTGATCCGACTAATCATAATGCTGAATTTGTCATTTTGTCCGACAAACAAACAAGATAGTAGAGTAGATAAATGTCTGTGAACTTGAACTTGAAAGTGGTGTGTATTGATGTCTTTCCGCGGTTAAAACAAGATACCTTCTTATGTTCATTCATGTTATTTCATGCTAACTAGTAAAGAGGGAGAGATGATCGGTTCACGTGCATACCTGTTAACACTCCCGTTTTTCCCAGTGTTACGAGATTTTCAGTTTCTGAGATTTTCGGTTTCAGTGGGCAGAGCATACATGAATATTCATGAGTTTCCAGGACTGAGAATTTTAGTTAAGGCTTCTTGTATCTCAGCAGGTTTAATGGATTATTTTAAAAAAAAGGTAAATATATTTTCAGCATTGCACAAACGTATGCCTAAACAAATCACCTAAATCAGCATATTAGAATGATTTCTGAAAGATCATGTGACACTGAAGATTGGAGTAATGATGTTGAAAATTCAGCTGTGCATCACAGGAATAAAATATATTTTAAAATATATTCAAAAAGAAAACAGTTGTTTTGAATTGTAATATTATTTCACAATGTTATTGCTTTATTGTATTTTGATACACTAAATGGAGTTGTGGTGAGCACAAGACACTTCTTTCAAAGACGTAAAAAAAAAACTAAAAAAAAAACTTAACTGATCCCAAATTTGTGAACGGTTTTGTAAATTGTAGTTATGATGGCCTGTGTTCCTATGGCATATGTAGTCTATTCCATGGAGACTGTGTCTGTTCCCAAATTAAAGAAGACAAATAAAATGTTTACTACGGGATGTAGAAAAAAATCTGATTGCGATTATACCTATACTTATAGGACAATTAACCATGGTTTTATTATAGTAAAACTGTAGCAACCATGACATTTTTTTTTTTTTTTTTTTTGGGGTTCAAACCATGGTTTTGATGCCATGGTTCTACTATAGTAATATTGTAGTAATACTAGAGTACAACTGAGGTAACCATGACTATAGTAACCATATTTATTTTAAATCATGGTAAATTTTGTAGTTACTATGGTTTTACTGCAACAGTCATGGTTAAACCATGGTTGTTGTAGTAAAAATGTGATTTATTTTGTTTATACTATGGTTTTACTACAAATGCTGTAAAACCATGGTTAATTTTTGAAAGAGTACAAATAATCATGAATTGAATGCTCCCCATTTGTAAGTCACTTTGGATAAAAGCATCTGATAAATGTAAATGTAAATGTATTTGTATATTATGTTCATTGAAAATATTAATACATTTGCTGTTACTGAGAGTGGTGTATAACGTTTTTGATTTATTATTGTGTGGAAGAACATTTTGGGTAGTTTGAGGAATTAATTATGAACCATGGACCGACCGTGGGCAGCCAGCAAACATTTATTATAAAACAGCGGCCCAGTAGAGGACCACTGTCAGAGAAATGGTGACTGCCTCTGGTGGTCCACTAGAACAACGATGAGCAAAACGCCAGTGAACCGCGGTTGGTGTCCCCTGGTTGGCCGGCAACTTTGTCACCGGTGGTCCGCCACTGGCACGTGTTAGCTGGGCCCAAACACCAATCAATATAAAAAAAGACAACACAAAATGTGATTTGATGAAAGTACACAGATATTTTCTGGGATTTCTAGGCATTGTATTTCATGTTGCATTTTCTTAATGTTGCGTATTATTTCTTGATTCCTCACAACTTGTGTGCTTTTCCTGGGCGAGTCGGAGTGAGCTCTGTGCGGTGCTAATAGAGTCTCATGAACGCGAACGTCATATAGGGTCCATGTAAATTTTCATGTGTTTGGAGTGAATGACTGTGGGTAAATATGGGCATGTTATTAATTATTTGGGATTTAAAACACCTGTCGTGGGCAGAGTTGTGGCCCTATACGCTCACTATGCAAGTTGCGTAGGGCCCTGCAAATTACGCAAGGCCCCCTCCTGTCAAAGTGGCGCAGCACTATCAATCTAGTGCAGAGAAGAGGAAAAATGGGCAAGAAAGTGAGCAAGACAACGGTAAGTGATGAATTTTAAAAAGATGATGTTGAAATGGTGGTTGCTGCATCGTGTTTAATTCGGCATTTCGTGAACGTTTTGAAGACACTGTGCCAGAAGACGCTTGTGCCAACAGTGTCAGTGTCATGCATGGTGTTATTATGGGCACTACAAAATACGTGAATAAAGCCTAGATACCTTATTATTCGAATTGTTTAGATTTTTAGAACACATATTAGTTTTTCTTAATATATATATATATATATATATATATTTATATATAATCATATTAGTGACCAGTTAAATTTGACAGCACTGCGCATTTGCTGCATAAAAATTTGGTCTGATTTTCGCATTAGTCTGAACAAAATCAGCAGATGGGCTGAATAAAAATGCAAGTTCATTCTCTGACAGGAGGTGGTGCGTATGGCCACAATAAAAGGCCACTCTAAAATGTGCAGTTTTATCACACAGCACAATGCCACAGATGTCGCAAGTTTTGAGTGCTCACTAACACAGATTTAGACAGATTTGTGAACAATATTTGAGAGAAATAGGCTTTTTGTGTACATAGAAAAAGTTTTAGATCTTTGAGTTCAGCTCATGAAAAATGGGGGCAAAAACAAAAGTGTTGCGTTTATAATTTTGTTCAGTGTATATCGTGTACCCCCAGAACACCTGAAATATAGGCTACAGCATGTGTCGCATGGAACCATTCATTTGCGTCTTTTTTCGAAAGCTTGATGCTGATCATTACCCACTGCCATTATATGGAGGAGCACGCGCGGGACTTGTTTTTTTTTTTTTTCGAAAAAGAAAGAAAGGCATACGGCATTAGAATAGCACCAGGGTGTGTAAATGATGACTTAATTTTAATTTAGGGGTAAACTTTAAGCAGTATTTTATTTTAATAAAACCAGTTAATTCTGATGTTATCACATGAAGCATATTATAACTTATACCTGATGAAAGAGTCACAGTGCACCAGCTGAATGTCCAGCCTGTAGAGGAGCCGTAAACCTCACAGATCAGAGTCACTGGATCTCCTTCAGTCAACCACTTCTGTGGAGAAACACTTAAAACTGCTAGGGCTGTATCTGAAACAGAGAAATCGCTCATTAACCACATGTAAACATGCACTGGTTTGGGTGGTTTATGAGACACAAATTTGTATAATGACATGGGCAATGACATAGGTATTACAATGTGAAGGTGGTTTATGAGGACACTGCCTGTGTCCCTGTAATTCAAAAGGCTTAAAAAAACATACTAAATGGTGTTTTTTTTTTTTTTTTGAAAATCTAAAAATGCACAAAGTTTTCTGTGAGGGGTAGGTTTAGGTGTAGGGTTCGGGTAGGGTGATAGAAAATACATTTTGAACACTATAAAAACCATTACGTCTATGGAGAGTCCCCGTAAACCACCAATACCAACATGTGTTTGTGTTTGTGTGTGTGAAGAGATGATCAAACTCACCTGATACTGTCAGTGTAACTGCATCACTCATGTTTGATATGCATGATCCTTCTCTCTCTGCTCCATAACAGGAGTATTTACCTGCATCTGACTCAGTAACAGGACTGAATGTGTGTTCCTGCAGTTCACTGAAAGCATTAGCTGAACCATCTTTATACCAGCTGTACTGCCAGCTAGTGACTCCTTCACCATCAATGTCACATCTGAGAGTGACTGTCTCTCCTCTGAATACATGTTGATCAGGTTTAATGATCACTTTGGGTTTTGGTATTTCTGTAAAATGACAACAATTCACAGTGAAAATAATGTGCTTACTTGATTCTGGACTACAACCTTTTATTTCAATAGGAAAAAGTGCTGCAGAAATGTATCATGACTTCTGCATCATGAAATGCAGCAGCTTCTCACTGACTGCTCAACAAGGCTATAAATGGCTAATGGTTGTGAAAACCGAGAGGACAAGTAAAAAGAGTTAACATATTTTACAATGACCGATGATCGAGACAGAAACTGAAATCATTTTGTTCAATCTCAAGACTTCAGAGGTATGGAGATATTTCTGAAGAATTTTTGTACACTGGAAATGTTTTAGATGTTTCTTGTCACACCTCAGAACTGTCATGTGAATAATTTGCCTTATTAAAAAGGTGTTTGTAATGCAACAAATGTTATGCTTATTGTATAAAAGGCTACTGGAAAAAAAATACTTTTAATGTAGAACTTTTATTTTGATATTACACATTTACTTCCCATAAGAGGTAATGTTATTATAGTTCATTGAGTACTGTTATTTTTCACTGCTTGTTGAATCATTGTATAATACAGAGATCATCAGCTGTGTGCATATAAGTTTTTACCTGCCTGTCATTTGGATATCCATTGGCAATTTGGTCTCCAAAGTGTTAGTACATGACCACAAAGTATGGGCTTGTCCAAATAACCACAATTGTGGTCTTTGCACTTGACCACTTGTCTACTTACATGACATATTTCCTGAGTTTGGTCCAAGTGTTCAAGTGGGCGTGGAGACCACAAGTGTGTGTAGAACTTTTCATTATACCCAATGGCAGAGACGGGCACTCGAGTTAGTCCCCTTGTCCAAATACCCACACTTGTGGTCTTTGCACTTGACCACTTGACTACTTATATGACGTATTTCCTGTATTTGGTCCAAGTGTTCAAGTGAGCATGAAGACCACAAGTGTGTGTAGAACTTTTCATTACCCAATGGCAGAGATGGGCACTCGAGTCGCATTTTAATAGACTTCAGACTCTACTCCAGACTCAACCTAAAATGACTTCAGACTTGGCTCGACTCGACAAGAAGGACTATTTAAACACAAATAGGAATATTTTAAACACACCTTGAGTCTTTTATCCTTAACAACTGATATCTAGGGATGAGCGTATCGATCCTGAAGTACCGATATATCGATACTGATGCGAGTATCGAAAGTATCGATACTCAAATAAAAAAATATCGATACAAAGGTGTTTTATTTACCAGTGATTTTGTTTATTTAACAAAAATTAATGCGTACAACATGCATTAAATTGGACGAATAACCTATGTTAGCGAATAATTGTGTAGGATAGAACTAGTTTCCTGCTCATCTGAACACACGCAAATGCTGCAAGACAAAACCAATCAATCACAGAGAGCGTTCACTCACTTCTGACAGTGCATTCAAACAGGGCTGCGTTTCCCAAAAGTATCATAAGAAACCATTGATGCTTTTGGGAACGGCAACCCAGAACAATGCTTATCACAGGATAGAAAAAATATATATGTTTGAGTTATTTCACAATAAATAAACTGAAATTGTAGCCTACATAGTTCGTGCAATTACATTTATTTAAATGTAACGTTAAAGTTCATATTGATCATGTTCTATTCTGTAATGTTAGTATAAATCATACACAAAAAGGTTGCATTTAATGCATGCAACAGCCTGTCACTGGCAGTCCCTTATGAAAATGAACCATGATTTTACTAAAGTGACCGTAGTTCAAACTATAGTATTTGTAGATTTCCATGGTTACCACTATAGTAAACATGTTATAACCATGTGTAAACAAACCTAACCTAATAGTTGCAATTAAGGCATATTGAATGTTAAAATAAATTTAAAATATAAAGTTAAGTGGGTATCATTACCCATTTTACTCTTAGTAATTTAATAATTTCATAACTTAAAAGTTCAGTTTAGAGTTGATCAGGTTGTTGATTGTGGCCTGTGGAATGTTGGTCCACTCCTCTTCAATGGCTGTGCGAAGTTGTTGGATATTGGCAGGAACTGGAACACGCTGTCATATACGCCGATAAACTCCTTTAATAATTATTAAAAGCTGTCACTCTCCTTATCGCGATCTGTGGGCGATTCAAGTCCTGCTCTGTGTTCTCTGCTAATAACCCCACTGTGAATGATGCGAGCGGCGTTATGTTGTCAGTGAGAAGATGAACATTCAATTCACGGGCAATAGCTCTGGTGGACATTCCTGCAGTCAGTATGCCAATTGCACGCTCCCTCAAAACTTGCATGTCTGTGGCATTGTGCTGTGTGATAAAACTGCACATTTTAGAGTGGCCTTTTATTGTGGCCAGCCTAAGGCGCACCTGTGCAATAATCATGCTGTCTAATCAGCATCTTGATATGCCTCACCTGTGAGGTGGATGGATTATCTTGGCAAAGGAGAAGTGCTCACTAACACAGATTTAGACAGATTTGTGAACAATATTTGACAGAAATAGACCTTTTGTGTACATAGAAAAAGTCTTAGATCTTTGAGTTCAGCTCATGAAAAATGGGGGCAAAAACAAAAGTGTTGCGTTTATAATTTTGTTCAGTGTATGTCAGTATTAAACATGAAAAACAGTTTTAGTGTCTCATTTCATCAGAAGCACAACTTAATTTGCTCTACTGCGTTTATGTTTTTACCCCCGGACATCTCACCTCCAAGGATTAGACAGACGAAATGAACCCAGAGAAGAGTTCCGTGTGAAAGAAGGCGGAGCCTTAGTGCACATCTACTATGACGTAATTGTCATGGACCAATGGTAGTACGAAGGTGTTTTGCAGCCGGAATGAACTTTTCCGTAAAGTTCACTTTGGCAAGCCGTTTCAAACTCCCAAAACGAACTTCATTTTGGCCGGATTTTGTTCAAAATAATGTCACATCAGTTCGTTCTTCGATTTCGCTTGAAGTATATCGGGGCCTTTACTCCATCAACAGAACCATACAGATGACATTACAAGATTACAAGACACTGTGTAGTGTGGAAAATTAATTAATTAATTTATTTATTTATTTTGTGAAAAACAGTATTTGAATTGATTTCCTTGTGATTCATATCTCGGACGCGAGCGCTGTTGCATCATGTTGCGAATCAATTTCTCTTTCAGGTCAGAAGCAGCGCGAATGCTTGTATGTCAGATATATACCGGGACATCGGTTTACTGTCTGGGATTTGTTGTGTCAATCCGTGCCGCATCCAGTGTAGACAGAATCGCCAGCAGTGGTGTATAAAGTACCTGAAAGCCATACTCAAGTAAAAGAACAGATATCTTACCAGGAAATGACTTTGGTAGAAGCTGAAATCACCGTTTAGAATATTACTTGAGTAAAAGTCTTAAAGTATGTGATATTTATTCTACTTAAGTACGAAAAGTATTTTTTCATTAAACATACTTAAGTATTGAAAGTAAAAGTACAAGTAAATGCAAAATGGAAAAGAAGCAAATAAATACATATAAAAAAAAATTCTAACACAGCTTGAGTAGCAAGATTGTGTTCAGTTTCAACTCTTTCTTACATTTCACAAGTTCACACTTACATATAACTAGCTGAAGTATGGTAATGCATATTTGGCGTGCTGTCCGGGGAAGGGCTCCGAGCTCGGGAATGGTCCTAACCTAGAGTACCCCCCCGTATAAGTGTAGTATGAACTCAAAGTGAGGAGATGGGGCGGATGAGGGATGCTGATAAACTGTCAATGGATAGAGGTAAGTCAGCTGTATTTATGCCATGGTGTTGATTAACTTGAGTGCGCTCCACCTGTGTTAATTAGGCTAAGTATCTGACGCGCTCCTCCCGAACCTTGTTAA
>NW_015658750.1:232766-235306 GCF_001515625.1 Sinocyclocheilus rhinocerous | reverse complement strand
TCCCCAGACAAAAGAAACTCATACAGCAGCAGTGGTGTATAAAGTACCTGAAAGCCATACTCAAGTAAAAGAACAGATATCTTACCAGGAAATGACTTTGGTAGAAGCTGAAATCACCGTTTAGAATATTACTTGAGTAAAAGTCTTAAAGTATGTGATATTTATTCTACTTAAGTACGAAAAGTATTTTTTCATTAAACATACTTAAGTATTGAAAGTAAAAGTACAAGTAAATGCAAAATGGAAAAGAAGCAAATAAATACATATAAAAAAAAATTCTAACACAGCTTGAGTAGCAAGATTGTGTTCAGTTTCAACTCTTTCTTACATTTCACAAGTTCACACTTACATATAACTAGCTGAAGTATGGTAATGCATATTTGGCGTGCTGTCCGGGGAAGGGCTCCGAGCTCGGGAATGGTCCTAACCTAGAGTACCCCCCCGTATAAGTGTAGTATGAACTCAAAGTGAGGAGATGGGGCGGATGAGGGATGCTGATAAACTGTCAATGGATAGAGGTAAGTCAGCTGTATTTATAGCATGGTGTTGATTAACTTGAGTGCGCTCCTCTTGTGTTCCCCCCGTATAAGTGTAGTATGAACTCGAAGTGAGGAGATGGGGCGGAGGAGGGATGCTGATAAACCGTCAATGGATAGAGGTAAGTCAGCTGTATTTATGCCATGGTGTTGATTAACTTGAGTGCTCTCCACCTGTGTTAATTAGGCGAAGTATCTGACGCGCTCCTTCCAAACCTTGTTAATAAAACATAATTTCAGTTTTAGAGTTCATGCTTACATATAATTAGCTGAAGTATGGTAATGCATATTTGGCGTGCTGTCCGGGGAAGGGCTCCGAGCTCGGGAATGGCCCGAACCTAGAGTACCCCCCAAAAAGCAATTGAGCAAAGGGCAGCGGCCAGACTAAGAACCCACCGCTCCCCCCCGCCCCCAAAATAAGCACTGAGATCTGGCGGGGGCTGATGTTTGAGAAGTCGCCTGGTTGGCAGGCCGGAAGAGCCTACGTACTCCGGTGGGAGCGACTTATGCGTTGGAAGGGTAGGCCATACCGGCTGCTGGTATTGGACTACGTGGTTTGGGTCGCCCAGTCTGGAGGGCTCGAGCCGATGCTCAACGGGAACAGCTCACAGCGTTGGAACGGGTGAGCCCTACCGGCCGATGGGGGAGGAGCAGCGTGATTGTATAGCCCAACCAGGAAGGCCCGGGTTGCCTCAACTGGAACAGCTCGCGGTGTCGGCGTACGGGCCCTACTGGCTGACAAGCCCCTGCTAATCAGTGGGCAGAGGGCAAAATGGCTGACCGAGAGGGCCCATGAAGCCTCCGACTGGAGATCAAGACTCAGGACGACGGACGTGTGGTTCCTCTCGGTTTGGCAAGGTAAAAAGGCTTTGGGCCGACCGGCAAGGAGGACTCTCACGACATCCGACGGGAGACCAAGACTCACGGCATCAGATGGATAAGTCTTGCTTGCGGGCGGCAAGTATAGAAGCCCAACCGGGAGTACTCTCAGAATGGAAAAGGTAAGGTTGTGTGGCCAGGAGGCTCTCGCCGGCATCCGACGGGAGATCAAGACTCACAGCATCTGATGGGTAAGCCTTGCTGACCGTAGGATGGAAAAGATAAGGTTGTCTGGCTGGGAGGCTCTCGCCGGCATTCGACGGGAGATCAAGACTCACGGCATCTGATGGGTAAGCCTCGCCGACCGTAGGATGGAAAAGGTAAGGTTGTCTGGCTGGGAGGCTCTCGCCGGCATCTGATGGGAGATCAATACTCACAGCATTGAATGGGTAAGCCTCGCCGACCGTAGGATGGAAAAGGTAAGGTTGTCTGGCTGGGAGGCTCTCGCCGGCATCTGATGGGAGATCAATACTCACAGCATTGAATGGGTAAGCCTCGCCGACCGTAGGATGGAAAAGGTAAGGTTGTCTGGCTGGGAGGCTCTCGCCGGCATCTGACGGGAGATCAATACTCACGGTATCGGTCAGGTAAGTCTCGCTAGTAGTTGAAAGAACACATATTCACTTAACTGGGAGGGCTCTCGCAGCATCTAACGGGAGTTCAATACTTGTGGCGTTGGACGGGTAAGCTTCGCCGGTGGTCGGACTGAAAGGCCAAGATTTGCTTGACCAGACGGCTCTTGCGGCGTTCGACAGGAGTTCAATACTCATGGCACGGACGTGTAAGCATCACCGGTAGTTGAAGGAAGACATATTCACTCAACTGGGAAGGCTCTTACAGCATCTGACGGGAGTTCAATACTCACGGCATCAGGCGGGTAAGCTTCGCTGGTATTCTGACGGAAAGGCAAGGTTTGCTCAACCGGGAGGCTCTCGCAGCATCTGATGGGAATTCAATACTCACGGCATCAGATGGGTGAGCCTCGCCGGTAGTCGACGGGGAAACATATTTGCTGCAGCTTCTGTAAGTGAATTCAATGCTCAGAACGATTTGAGTTGTCTAAAAGGGTAGATGCTATGAGGATTACTTTGCGTAATTGTTTGATGAATCCAATAAGCTGCTTCT
>NW_015658750.1:231485-232455 GCF_001515625.1 Sinocyclocheilus rhinocerous | reverse complement strand
AGATTGATTAGAAGGCGTTTCTTACCCCAGAATTTTCCTAGTAGCCACTCCAATGGGTTAATGCGAAACTGAGAAGGCGGGGCATCGAAAGGGCTGATCATGAACCCTCGTTTAATTCATGCCGCCAATGGGGGAAAAGCTGAACAGATTATTTCAGTGAAATGGCTGAACCGCTTAATATCGGCCTCTTGGGCTTGAGGTGGGAAACTGAGAGAAGTGTAAGAGAAAAAAATGGAGGAAAAGAAAGATGTGTTGGTCTGTGATGCGAGTGGAGGTAGCCTCACGCTAGTGTCTGCTATGTAGCATCTTTAAAAAGTTATTAAATGTTAAAAAGACATGCATTTTCTTCTTAACCACCCAAAGAAGAAAGTATTGAAAAGTTAGCCAAGAGGCACGTTGGCTAGAGACTTGGAGAGAGGTGCCTAGCAATACTCACGTCACATTATGTATTCTACGCAGTTTGCGTCATGGTTACAAAATGACATCAACATCCTTTTGTCACAACGTCATTTAACAACTTTTAGCAACAAAACGACCTGCCTTTTAGTGACTTTACCTAAAAATTAATTTGCAACATGGCCTGCGTCGCTAGCGGAAGTGGCCTCGCGCTAGCGTCTGCTACAAGACCTGGAGGCCCGGCTGCATACGGCGCTGCGGCCGGAAGAGCCGCGGTGAAAGGTTGAGCCGAAGCGGGAAGCAAGTGAGGCTTTGCTGCGGTGAGATCTGGGGCGCGGCCCAGGCTCGTTGAAGGCCTGCCGCTGCGACCCAGCGCTTAAGGAGAGCCGGGTCTTGTGCGGGGCAATGGTGGTGTCGAGCGAGGCGAGTTCAGGGCCTTGCGAACTTTGCTCGAAATATTGGCCGCTTTGCTGGAGTAGATTTAGGAGTGAGGTTGGCTGATTGCTGGGAGACGAATAACTTAGATCGTACAGATCCGCTTTGTTTACCCTTCGCGAGGACGGTGCGTCGGAAT
>NW_015658750.1:222910-230767 GCF_001515625.1 Sinocyclocheilus rhinocerous | reverse complement strand
AATGGCATGGTGTTGATAAACTTGAGTGCGCTCCACCTGTGTTAATTAGGCTAAGTATCTGACGCGCATTGTGTTCACCTTGAAAATAAAACATAATTTTGTATTTTTGGGTAAGAATAAGAAGCACTTCATCCGGTAATTAGTGCCTTTCGTTCCAACATAAGAAAGCATTTCTGGAATCTGCATCTGAAATAGCATTTAGATGTATTTACACAGTTTATGTATCTCAGAGGGGACATGGATGCATTTAAATTGCAGTTACAGATGCATAAATAGGCCTAATATTTTGTTTTTAACATAAAAGTTGAATACTGATATTTCAAATAATTTAAAACATGAAAAAAATGACTGATTCATTCAGAAACAAAGCATTTGACTGTGTTAATGAGTGAATCACTGAATCATTTATTCAACCGATTCGTTCAAAAAGCTGATTCATTCAATAAGTAAACACCGTCCATTGCTCAGAGACGCAAAACAGTGCTGTGATCTTTGTTTGGAACTATTTTCGTTAGCAAAATGTAGCAAAAACAAGCAATATTATGTCTAAAATGTAAGTCACTTATGGCTTTACTGAACTTGTATAAAATGATTATTAAATGTGTTCATGCTGATATCTGCAGAAAAACGGTACTCTTGGTGTGATATAGATTAAGTTAACTATATTAAATTGTATAAATATAAAAAGCATAGAGAAGCATTTTTGCCGTCTACAATTTTGAATGCCTGTAATTTTGAGTTTTAATAGACTAATAAATCAATGTGTGTGTACTCTGTGTGTGATTTGGTGATATAGCCTACTTGATAATGTCAGATCGCACATCATTACAACAACACTTACCATATTATAGCAGACAATGCTGTATGTCGCACACCCCAGACTCGACTTGAGTGGAAAATGAGTCATCCCCCAAAAATACTTAAGTACTGTAACAAAGTATTATTACTTTGTTACATAACACCACTGATCGCCAGTTATAATGGGTTCTGTTGTCTATCGCGTTGCACCACTCGCATCCAGTGTAACGGGGTAAACTGAGCAAAGAGCTCCAGATCACGTCAGTGAAACACTGTTTGTTTGTTTGTTTGCTTTATTTTGCTACGGATTCAGTTTTAAACAAGATGAAATACAGTATAAGTCATTATAATCCGTAATTATGTCCCTACTGGATGGAACAAATGCCTCGTTTATAATGGGTTTTAATGTTTATGTCTCGTAGACCGCATAAACACGTTTCATTACACCAAATACACCAAATAATGTTCTTTTTAGCAACATCATATGACCCCTTTAATATGTTACTATAGACATTGCCTTACCCCGCTCATATGGTATTAATTTATTTGTGCAGGTCTTAAAAAAGGTCTTAAAAAGTCTTAACTTTGAGCTTAAAAATCCTGCAGCAACCCTGAGACCGTTCTGCAGAGAGGCTCAAAAATTTAAAATAGCCTATTACTTCTAAATTGTAAACGTGTGTGTGTGTGTGTGTGTGTGTGTGTGTGAAGAGATGATCAAACTCACCTGATACTGTCAGTGTAACTTCAGCACTGATGTATGAGCTGCGTGATCCTCCTCTCTCTGCTCCATAACAGGAGTATTTACCTGCGTTAGTCTCAGTAACAGACCTCAATGTGTGTTCCTGTTCACTGTAAGTGTAGAATGAACCGTCTTTATACCAGACATACTGCCAGCTAGTGACTCCTTCACCATTAATGTCACATCTGAGAGTGACTGTCTTTCCTCTGAATACATGTTGAGCAGGTTTAATGGTCACCTTTGGTTTTGGTGTTTCTGTAGAGCAACAACAATTTACAATGAAAATAATGTGCTGCTTTTACTGTATGAACACAGTTACTTGATTGTAAAACATGCATGTTTATTCAAGTTATATTGGTGTTGGGCAAGTACAGCAGTTTAAGGTCAAATCATGGTGTTGGACAAAATTAGTACTATAGTACTATTAGTACTATGAGGACCATACAACCTTTTATTTCTATTGGGAAAAAAGTGATGCAGAAATGTATCATGACTTCTGCAATATAAAATGCAGCAGTTTCTCACTGACACATCAACAAGGCTGTAAATGGCGAATGGTTGTGAAAATCAGGACAAATAAAAAGAGTTAACATATTTTATAATGACTGTTGATCGAGACAGAAACTGATCATTTTGTTCAATCTCAAGACTTGAGAGGGATGAACATAATATTTCTGAATATATTTTTTGTGCACTGGAAATGTTTTTGATGTTTCTTGTCACACCTCAGAACAGTCATGCCTTGTTAAAGAGGTATTTGTAATGCAACAAAAGTAACACTCATTCTGTCAGTGGTCTGTAACAGCGTAGAATCACCTTTTGTTTTTTTTATTAAATTTATGAATCAAATCCACTCACCTTCAGTGTTTCCAGAGTGGATTTTTGAATGACTGTTGATCGAGACAGAAACTGATCATTTTGTTCAATCTCAAGGCTTGAGAGGGATGAACATAATATTTCTGAATATATTTTTTGTGCACTGGAAATGTTTTTGATGTTTCTTGTCACACCTCAGAACAGTCATGCCTTGTATATTTAGGTATAGGCAAATATAGGTATTTGTAATGCAACAAAAGTAACACTCATTCTGTCAGTGGTCTGTAACAGCGTAGAATCACCTTTTGTTTTTTTTATTAAATTTATGAATCAAATCCACTCACCTTCAGTGTTTCCAGAGTGGATTTTTGAAATCAGCACTAAAAACACAAAGACAAACAGCCACTGCAGTGTGAACATTGAGCTGATCAACTGTTCTATATTATAACATAAGGTATATTCTTCTTTCCTTGTGAAACATATATTTCCTTTATGCTGAAATGTTTTTCAGCTTGACAAGTTTTTTTTGTTTTGTTTTTTCTTATTTCTCATGAGGTTTGTATTAGTTGTAAAGAGCTAGAGGCAGATTATTATCTGTTTAAAATATGATGTAACAATTTTTGAGGAACCTGAGAGTTTTCTGAAAACATTCAAGTACTGAAAAAGCAGAGACAATTATTAAAAAATAATTTGTATTAAGATATTTTGTGGGGACAGCATATGTGTTCATTAAAACGTGACATATTTGATTAATTTTGCCATAGCAGAGATCTGTTCAGGGAACTTCAAGCCAGATCACAAGCAGAAGACTAATTATATTTTATGTAGTATTTTTCTTCATGCACATTATTTCATGTGTACGGAAGGCCTATTGATATCACTGTACCTTGTATTATTAAAAACGCAGTGGAGTTCATAATTGGCAATTTATTTGAGCTTTGTAGTAAATGCATAAGCCTATTTATACATACATGGGACAGGCAGACATGGATTTATGCCAGTATAGTTTCTGCATACTTATTAAACAGATTCCATCAAAAATATCCTAATTTGTGTTCTGAAAATGAACGAAGGTCTTACGAATTTGGAACGATACGAGGGTGAGTAATTAATGACAGAATTTTGGGTGAACTATCCCTTTAAATGAATCATGCCCTTAAAAGATTAAAAAAGTTTTGACCAGTGTTTATACATAAGCACTGTAACTGAATGTTGATATCACTGCTGAGATAAAAGTTTTCACCATTACTGTCAATGGTGAAATCAATTAAATGAAGCATTGAACAAGATTTCTAAATCAAAATAATGAGTTAATTTCGGATTCCAGTCCCTTAGCAAAGGTTGGATAAAAGTGTCTGTAAAATGCATAAATATAATGTCATTTAATTAAATACTACTATAAAAGAATACTCACAGAACATAAGATGAAGTTGACTGAGCTCCATATCTGACCAAAAATGATAGATAGATGAAGACACAGACTGTGTTAAAACCTCAAGACTTTACAACCAGGGTGTTAAACGGCCAAAGAGTTACTGGAAGGTTCCATGAACTGAGTACAGTATAAGCTACAAGTTTTCTACAAAATGTTTTTTTCACACATTATCAAATTGAACAGCATTTATTTGGCATTATGAAAACAAGACTGGCGTGTCTAATGAATAGAGAAACTGAAACTAGTATGTTTTAATTAGTTTTATGCATGGTAGGCTACATGCTAAAGTAAAAAAGGAGAAACTAGTGAAAACTGCTTCCCCTCCCTTCTTAAAAGAAACCAAACCACAACTTTTGGCTCATCTCTCTGTTTTATCAGGCTGTACCGACGAAACATGCTACCTAGTGCTGGGCGGTATACCGGTTCATACCGAATACCGGTTTTTATTTTTGTTATGATATGAATTTTGAAAATACCGCAATACCGATCATTTTGAAAAATACCGTGATATAAATTTTTGGTCATACCGCCCAGCACTAATGCTATCTATCAGATTGTGCTACCAAAAATATATTTGCATTGTTTTAAGGGTAAGTTTAGGGTAAGGGTAGGTGTGGACAGATAGGTTTAGCGTAGGGGTAGGTATGGACATTAAAAAAAGCCTCAAACCACATGAATAAGATGCTGGTAGCACAATCTGATAGGTAACATTTTTAGCCATCGATTTGTGCTACCTATCTTTTTAATGGGAGGTAGCACAATCTGAGCGGGTTACACAAATCGTCAGAACAAGGCCTTTGCTGAGTTTGACACTCGTACAGTATATCTATGAAACCTGTTAACTGTTTAATATTGAGATACCAAGACCCATATCCGTGAATTTACTTAAAAGATTTCGAATGTTCTGTCCATGGTCAAAGAACATCATATATCCAAGGTCCAAGTCATGTAGGATGTGTTCTAGCAAAGTGTGAATACATTGCATGATCTATAATAGCACCTGTTTCTATGAGTTCATAGAAAATTATTATATTACTACTTTTAGTGAAAAATCCAATCAAACCATTAAATGATTTGTTTCTTGATATTTTTTTAATGCTACAAATATTTTGGAATATTTAAAGTTTTTTTTTTGTTTATTAATGTCTTTTATGACAGTCCATTAATTTGCTCAGCAAATGTCAAATGAACGTCCAATATCAAACCAACTTTACTGCGGTATATAATAGGCTACATTTCCCTTTTATACATTTGCCAGTAACTGGCTTTGACGCTCAAATTTAAAGGAGGAGTCTAATGCTATTTCATGCATTATTGAGTTATTGCATGAGTCATGCATGAGTTAATTACACTGTTAAAGAGTTGGATTCTCATGCTAAACATGGCAAAAGTTAAAAAAAAAACAATTTGGATGTATGGCGGAGTATTTCTGTGCCAAATACACTCCTTCGGGGTTCGAATAAGTTTCGGAAAGTTTTTTTCGAGCATGGCTCTTCATGACGTCACGAAGAGTGGAATTCCTTGTATGGGCATTTCTCTCAGAAGAGCGCGTGTGAATTAGAAAGGAATACCAGTATTAATTAAAGAGGGATGAGGAAGTAGCAGTTTCTGATGAGGAGAAGGTGGAAATGATCGCGAAAGAACTGGTTAAAATTCATAGTTCTCATAATTTGTCTGAGGAGGCTGTGAGAGGAAGAGTGAAGACTAGAACAGCTCATCCTGGAGTTCTTGAGACTATAGGCATGAGACTAATAGTGTTTTGGATGTTCCATTTACTCTGGGTGAAATGATAGCAAGATCTGGATTAACATCTCCTGGGGAAGATGTAATCTGCTATATAATGTTAAAACATTTATTTCTGTTTCTGTTTTAAACCATGAAGGCTGATATTAAGCAACGTGCAAACTTTGCGCAAGAGTTATGCCGGTTAACGTTTTAACCTTAGCCAATTATACAAAGTGAAAGTTAAAAAAACAAAACAAACTGACGGCGCTTTCGGCATCTGACGCTACATTAAGTAGGCCTATTCTCTCAGAGACGACAAGAGACAAATCTACTTCAACATATGCTGATACCGGCTTATAACTGTCTTGAATTATTCCTTAATATTTCTCTTGTGGAACGTACATAGTGAAAAAAAAAAGAGAGAGAAATGTATTTTGCGTTAAACAGGTTGTTTTCGAAAGTCGGTGCTTGAAATAAAGCTGCTCTTAATTTTCATTGATGACTGCAGTGTTAATAATTTTAATTCCAGGCCTATAATTCATTGTATAAATTAATAGACCTGTTTTAAAATACATTTTCAATGAGGAGTAAGCTAATATGGCCTAATCTTTCATTATCCTCACAGCGCGTCAGTTATGCAGTGATGCGCTATGAAATTATTGCGGGGCAAATTAATTGTAATTTAATAATAAAAGTAACCTAATAATAATAGCAGGCCTAATAATAATAAGAATGTAACAGGCCTACAGTAATTGGAAATGCCAAATCCTCTTAATATTGCCAGAATTTGATGCTTTTGACAATATCTCTGGCTATAGCCTAGTCGACACATGATACGACACAACCCAGCCCGGGGAGGGTATCGTGGGCCCCATGCCCTGCGTGCCCATCCACTACGCCACTGTCGATATAATAAGTGTGGGATATGAGGGAACCTAATGCTTGGAAAGAAACAGTGATTATTCCTATTATTTCCTATTCCCAAAGCTGTATCTTTCTTTTATAAATCTGATAAAACTAAAGACTCCTCGGAGATATGAAGGATGTAATACTACTATATACGTAAGTAGGCTATACTCAAGATTAACATGAGATTGGTGAAAATGTGTGTGTTATATGTCCCCTTTAATTTAGAGACTCACGTGGACATAAAGTGATGCCTCATACGTGAGGAGGCTGTCTGTGAATAGCGATATATCTCAACAGCCTACAGAATGCAAATGCATACCATATTTACGGATCAAAATAAATCAACTAAATTACAGTTTTTTACGATCGCTATGACATTTTTTTCAATACTTCTAACAATTTCCCTAAGCTCTTAACACACCAACACACCTACAACACACAACTGACAAAACAATTAATTTCATGCTCAAAATCACACATTGCAAACTAAGGTCCAACACTAATTTTCGAATTACAATAATACCCTAACACAATACACCAAATCTACCAAAACACTGCAAACATGTCTCAAAATCAAATTATTATTCCAAAACACTAACACATGTTCTCTTCCAACAGGAACATTTAGTCAATATCATATAAACACTAACATCAAATGGAATTACAGAAACTGCATTATTTTAGGTGTCATCAGGTCTGACCCTATACAATAGACAGTATATTGCATTGATCATTGATTGTGTTTTACACTACAGTTTGTTTTTCTTTTTGGGTTTAGGAAATGCATGTATTTTGTTTATTTTGCTGCAGAAATTCAATACAAAAATTTAATGACCCATCTCAGAGTAGCTTTATAGAATGAACGGTTTATGGGGGGGGGGACAGAGACAGAATTGCTGCAGTAAAGGCTTTATTTGCAACAGGACATTAGAAAAAAAAAACTAAAAAGGAAACAAGAATGCAAGAAAACAAAACAAAAAAAATATGTACAATATAGCTGTCATTTATCATGTGAAAATACAAAATATACAAACAGAAAAAGCCACAGAAGAATAAAAAAAGAAATAAATAAATGTAATTTTTTATATAAATACTATTTTTTATTATTTTTATTTTTTATTATAAATACTTCTGCATTTGGCCACATGTTCTCATCCACATCACGCATGATATCTTCTCTGGCCAGGCATCTTGGGAAGAATCTTTTGGTATGCCTTATCCTTCCTGGTATTGTTCAGCTGTGATGACTTGGCATTCAGCATCCATTGCATCCTGGAGGGACATTTGGAGGGACATCTGGAGGGACGATGGTCAAAAACCTTCCATCTCCAGGATCAGTAAAACTCCTCAATGGGGTTGAGTAAAGGGGAGTAAGGGGCAAGGAAAAGAGACATCATTCTCAAATGGTTGTCAAACCAGGCTCTGACTGCACTGG
>NW_015658750.1:190758-219858 GCF_001515625.1 Sinocyclocheilus rhinocerous | reverse complement strand
TGGCATGCCACATTGTTCCATGTGATCACATATATTGACAAGTGATCTCCCACCTGTCCCCTTTCTCTGGCACCAGTCTTTGGTACAGATCTTCTAAAATCTCACACTTATGCAGGAATGCACTTTTCAGTACATTTTCATTTACATTTAGTCATTTTGCAGATGCTTTTATATAAAGCGACTTACAAATGATGACAATGGAAGCAATCAAAATCAACAAAAGAGCAACGATATGCAAGTGCTATAACAAGTCTCAGTTAGCTTAACACAGTACATTATAAATTATATAATAAATAAAAAGAAAACAAATAGATATACAAAAAGATTAGAAAAGCTAGTTTTTTTTTAAGAATACAAGCAGTAAATGAATAGAGTGCAAGTCTAAAAGGGACAAGTTTTTTTTTTTTAAGAATAGTACTATTCCAGAATTTAAGAATAATACTTTTCCACAAAAGATCAGCCCAAAGAGGTCCTCTTTTACTGTATATCATATGGTCATGCGATTGAAAGAACCTCAACACCTGAGTGTGTTTTCTAGATGGGAATAAGCTGTAATTTATATATTTGCATAATTTCAATCAGCTCTTTCTCATTAGCAATGGAATAAAATACAGGAGACATATTTGTGTTTCAATTCACAATATGAACAGCTGTTCACTTTGACTTTAGCCTATAAGTTAGTTTTAGAAAATTATGTTATCTGATCTGACATACAGTGTAAAATTACATTGTTTTGGTCTTGGTTGAGCTTGTGTGTAAAAGAAGTTCAAGCATTTTAAATTTGTGTTAACTGTATGCATTTTGTGTCAAAGCAACAAGAAATGCGTTAATTGTATAGCCTACACAGACGCATGTTGTGCTAACTGTGTTAAGAGTTTAGGAAAATTGTTAAAAGTATTGAAAAAATTGTCATAGCGATCGTAAAAAACTGTAAAATAGCGTAGATAGCCACACGGTGGCGTGCTTTCACCACCATCCAGTTTTAAACTGCAACAGTTAGCAACACTCAGGTACTGTACACAGTGGAAACCCCCACAAAAGCAAACCAGCCATGCTGTACCATGCAGTGGAAAAGCGCCATTAGAAACCAAACAGATTTATTATTATTATTATTATTATTATTATTATTTATGGTATCCAGCAACTGTTATATTTTGAAAAAAATGTGCAGCTTTGATTACCATTGACATCCACTGTATGGACAAAATAAATTATTAAATAAAAATTAATTATAAAAAACAATTATTAAAACAAATTATTATTAATTATTGAATTATTAAATAAAAAAACACTGAGGCATTTATTTAAAATGTATGTGTTCCACTTAAGTAAGAAAGACATACAGGTTTGGAACGACATGAGGGTAAGTGATTTTTGGGTGAACTGTCCTTTTAAGGGGTTTTGTGCAACTGGGCCCAGACCTTCTGTAGGTTTGTTAAGATTATGTTGGGCTGTAGACTAAATCTGTTTTGTAGTCCTATCTGTGACATTTAAATTGTCTCTTTTCTTTTAAATTTGATTATATTGGGGTATGTCTGACACTAAGGTTTGTCCTTTATCTTATATTTTATGACTTACCACCAATGTGTATTGATAAAAAAATATAAACTGAATATCACTGGCAGCTAAGAAACATTTGAATAACCTACTGTATGCAGAATATTACATAATTGTTAAAGGTACAAGCTTAAATAGCTGATTTACAGACTAGAAACTCAATAACAAATAATAAAAGCAGACAATTTGCAGTGAATGCATGTGAAGTTAAAACTGATTTAAAATAATACACTTGTTGATAAACAAAAATGCTCATTAAAGAAGCATTGTTGTTCCTGTCAGGCAGCTTGAAATACAAGATAACTCTAATGGAGAGTTCATGTGAGACTAATACCAGTGCTTGATGGGTTTTTCATTGGCTTTCAGTTCTTTCCCAAGCATGAACCTAATGAACGGAATATATTTATAAAGCAAAGGAAACTAAATTTAAAATTTTGTACTTTCTCATAATTTACTTGTCCTGTGTTCTAGTCTATTGTTTGTGTTCATGTTTATTTTCAGATACTGTATGTCTTTTGGCACTGGTGTCATTTGAAAACATTGTCCTTGCTCATAAAAAGGACTAAAAAGTGTGCTTGCTTTTCCAGGATTGTTACACAGGACAGTTAATGTTCAGGTTTATAAGAGACGTGCATTTTCATACCAATACAATCTTATCCTAGAAACACACAAAACAATATTATTACTATTATGTTCTGTTGTTTGAATATCATGATACTGTAACCAATGAAAATAATACATAAACAAAATGCATTTTATCAGTCAAAACTGAGATTCATATTTCATAACTGATGCAGCCAAAATCGAAGCCATGTGTTCGTTGTGCTCTGGCAAATGCATGAATAAACTCAATCCCCAATGTCTCCAGGGCATATTCCATCCAGTATTAGAGCTTGTCCATTATCAGCAGGGATGAGAATGAGATGAGAAAACTAATGTAACTATTATTTTTAATACTGAGAAAGAAGCTCTTCACATTAAGAACAACAAAAAACTACCAACAACAACAATACAACAAAACAGCCTTTGAAAACATGCCTAAAAGAGCAGGTAAGTTATTTCTTTACAACATACAGCTTATCCCTTTTGAAAAAGAAGTGTGCTTAATTGTATTGAATGTACTTCAAATCTTAAAAGTATATTTTTAAAACACTGGATTTGCAGAAAATACAAATGAAATTGTTATTCAATATTATATTTAAAGTTAATATATTTTAAACGTGCTAAATTGCAACTTCACATCATCATTTCACATCATTACAAATGTGTAATTACAAATATATTTAAATACATAGAAATGATATTAAAAGATGTTTGTTGGTTTATGCTTGTGCTTGTTAGTTTATTCTTAACAAACAAAAATTCGTATTTCATAAAAGTAATTAAGAAATTGGATATAAAGCTGTATTAAACCCTGCATAAGTAGGTCAAAATGGATTTAATATACATTTAAACTATATATATTTTTCATATGATTGTAAATAACATGCAAGTAATTGTACCTACAAGTGTAATCAAATAAAAAAAATATTATTATAAAATATTTAACATGTGTTGGCTCTACCAGGTAACATCACTGTATAGATGTCGGCTACTTAATAATTTTAAAGGGATAGTTTACTAAAAAATACAAAATTATGCCATTATTTACTCACCCTCATATTGTTCCAAAACTGTATTATTTTCTTTTTTCCATGGAACAAACATGGAGATGTTTCATGCTACTCCACACCTCCAGGAGCTTTGGATAGGACAAGAAAATACTATAAAAGCACTGGAAAATCAAAGAAAATCTTCCCCTCAATTGCAGCTCTCAAATACCATTCTCCATTCTGCATATTTGAACTGGTGTGTTGTGTACCGTTGTGGCAAATAGCGTGAAGCTATAGCACAAATGGAAATAACATTTTAGAGTTATGTCATGGGGGGAAATTTTCAGTGAATAATGACTTAAATTTCAATCTGTGCCAGGCTTCAGAAGACCTGGAATATAGCGCACAAGTCATATAGACTTCTTTCATGGTATTTTAGATCCTTTGTGGAGCTTAAAAAAACATAGTTACATTGGCGTTTTTGTGTTCCACTGAAAAATTTTTAAAATCATTTTAGACATCATTTTAAATTTTAGGTCAACTATTCCTTTTACATCCCTGTGTTTCATTTCTAATAGGCTTTGGTGATGTGGAACTAAGGATCTTGGTTATCGGGAGCAGTGGTCCATCTCAGTTCCTTCTCACCAACTTCATTTTGGGAAGAGAGGAGTTCTCTGAGGAAGTCTATAGCATTGCAAGCAGCCAGAAAAATGTGGGAGAGATAGTAGGAAGACGGGTCGCAGTAGTCAATGGACCGAACCTGTATGACAAAGGCATGTCCAAGTCCAAGATGAGGAAAGAGCTGAAAAGATCGATGTGCTTGTCGACTCCTGGACCTCATGCCATACTCATCACATTCGACCTGGAGAAGATCTCCCCCAACGATATGAAGACTCCCAAGCTGGTTAAGGATAAATTTGGAGAGAATGTGTTGAATTACACAATGATCCTCTTGGTTTACGACGGGCATCTGAGAGGCAGAGCGCTTGATGATAAGGTCATGAGAACAGACTGGCATCTGAGGGAGCTCGTGGAGCAGTGCAACTGCCGCTATCACATCTTCAGTAAGAACTGGAGGAACCGCAGCGGGAGCCGGGAGCTCCTACATAAGATCGAGCGGATGCTGCAGACTATGGGCGGACACCATTACGTTAACAGATCTTACAAGAGGGCAGAGGAAAGCGTCAGAAATGAGGAGAGAAAGCTACGCAAGAAGAGACAGTCTGAGACAATACTTTTAAAACACTGGATTTGCAGAAAATACAAATGAAAGAAAGGGCCACTTAAGTGTCCTTAAAGAGAGTTCACTTTCATGACTATGCTTCTTAACACACTTAAGTACACTTTTAAAAAGTGCACCTTGTAATTATGTCAAATTAAGTTTTTAAATCATTTGTTTTCATATGGTATAATATTCTATCGTCGTGCTTTAAAGAAGTACACTGATTTTGATGTGCTGACTAACATATTAAAGCAAAGGTAAAGTGCTTGGTTATATTTTTAACTGTAGTGTTATTCAATATTATATTTAAAGTTAATATATTTTAAACGTGCTAAATTGCAACTTCACATCATCATTTCACATCATTACAAATGTGTAATTACAAATATATTTAAATACATAGAAATGATATTAAAAGATGTTTGTTGGTTTATGCTTGTGCTTGTTAGTTTATTCTTAACAAACAAAAATTCGTATTTCATAAAAGTAATTAAGAAATTGGATATAAAGCTGTATTAAACCCTGCATAAGTAGGTCAAAATGGATTTAATATACATTTAAACTATATATATTTTTCATATGATTGTAAATAACATGCAAGTAATTGTACCTACAAGTGTAATCAAATAAAAAAAATATTATTATAAAATATTTAACATGTGTTGGCTCTACCAGGTAACATCACTGTATAGATGTCGGCTACTTAATAATTTTAAAGGGATAGTTTACTAAAAAATACAAAATTATGCCATTATTTACTCACCCTCATATTGTTCCAAAACTGTATTATTTTCTTTTTTCCATGGAACAAACATGGAGATGTTTCATGCTACTCCACACCTCCAGGAGCTTTGGATAGGACAAGAAAATACTATAAAAGCACTGGAAAATCAAAGAAAATCTTCCCCTCAATTGCAGCTCTCAAATACCATTCTCCATTCTGCATATTTGAACTGGTGTGTTGTGTACCGTTGTGGCAAATAGCGTGAAGCTATAGCACAAATGGAAATAACATTTTAGAGTTATGTCATGGGGGGAAATTTTCAGTGAATAATGACTTAAATTTCAATCTGTGCCAGGCTTCAGAAGACCTGGAATATAGCGCACAAGTCATATAGACTTCTTTCATGGTATTTTAGATCCTTTGTGGAGCTTAAAAAAACATAGTTACATTGGCGTTTTTGTGTTCCACTGAAAAATTTTTAAAATCATTTTAGACATCATTTTAAATTTTAGGTCAACTATTCCTTTTACATCCCTGTGTTTCATTTCTAATAGGCTTTGGTGATGTGGAACTAAGGATCTTGGTTATCGGGAGCAGTGGTCCATCTCAGTTCCTTCTCACCAACTTCATTTTGGGAAGAGAGGAGTTCTCTGAGGAAGTCTATAGCATTGCAAGCAGCCAGAAAAATGTGGGAGAGATAGTAGGAAGACGGGTCGCAGTAGTCAATGGACCGAACCTGTATGACAAAGGCATGTCCAAGTCCAAGATGAGGAAAGAGCTGAAAAGATCGATGTGCTTGTCGACTCCTGGACCTCATGCCATACTCATCACATTCGACCTGGAGAAGATCTCCCCCAACGATATGAAGACTCCCAAGCTGGTTAAGGATAAATTTGGAGAGAATGTGTTGAATTACACAATGATCCTCTTGGTTTACGACGGGCATCTGAGAGGCAGAGCGCTTGATGATAAGGTCATGAGAACAGACTGGCATCTGAGGGAGCTCGTGGAGCAGTGCAACTGCCGCTATCACATCTTCAGTAAGAACTGGAGGAACCGCAGCGGGAGCCGGGAGCTCCTACATAAGATCGAGCGGATGCTGCAGACTATGGGCGGACACCATTACGTTAACAGATCTTACAAGAGGGCAGAGGAAAGCGTCAGAAATGAGGAGAGAAAGCTACGCAAGAAGAGACAGTCTGAGACAGAGCGGACGTGCCGGGAACTGGAGGAGCAGTTTCAGGGGGATGAGCTATGCTGGCAGATGGACGCCTTCAATGCGAGGTTGGGGGCAGAAATCAGGGCCGAGGCCGAGCTGCAGAATAGATGGCTCAGGACTTCACTGGCTGTGGGATTGGGACTGGGGTTTGTGGCTGGAGCCGCCATGGGAATGATCGTGGGCTCTGTGGAAGGGCCAGCAGGAATGGTGGTGGGAGGGGCTGTGGGTGGTGTCGTGGGCGGGGCTTCGGGTGTTGCTGCACAGCTGGCCATTGAACACGTGGATGACAGAGTGGGATCACATCCAGCCAGTTTTAATACAGCTTTTGTTAATCGCTTCTATCGGGCACCTCCAGTCTGAATGCGGCGAGGAACAGAAAGGGAGATGTTTCATGAAACGCAACACCTCCAAAAGCTTTGAATAGGACAAGAAAAAGCACTATAAAAGTAGTTCATTATGTGATATATTCCAAGTCTTTTCAAGTCAAATACAAATTTTTTTGTTTATTCACTGCATAATTACAGAAATGTATTCAAAGATAATCTTCCCCTCAATTGCTGTTCTCAAATATCATTCTCCATTCTACATATTTGAACTGGTGTGTTGTGCACCGTTGTGGCCCCAATTTTTTTTTTCTTTTTTAAAAGCTGACCAGGCTTGCCAGGTCTGTGTAACAAAACCAGCCCAATTGGTTCTCAAAACTAGCCCAATTGCGTTCCAGCGAAAACTATATTACCCATGGTTCTGCAGAGAATCTCCACCAATCTAAATAAATAGTTTTATATTTCAGCTTCATTTTTTATTTAATTATGCCATTCACAGTGCTTCGTGGGATTGTAGTTATTTCCCTCACTAAAGCCGTTAAATACAGTCTTGTACCTTTGGATTTTTGTCTAATTTTTAAATACTGTTTTGCTTGAAATAAAAGTTTGTAATGTTGTGATTCATGGCTTATACTGCTTTAACAAAGACTTTAAAAAAATCTCTATGGGAAAAATAAGTGGAAAATTCTTCCGGAACCAGCACTGCAGAAAAAGTTGGTGGACATGAATGTATATGGCATCTTTTCTTCTGTATTGTGACATACATTAATGCAGAAAACATGGACTTGGGCTACTTTTATACTGTTACCGCGGGTTGTTTTTTAGTCCACTTGTTGAAACGAAACCCCCATGCCTCGGAACACTATTTCTATCGAGGTGAATTTTGATAGCCAATTACCCTGGAACATGACTGGGCTAGTTTTGTTTGTGATTGGGCTAGTTTTGAGTACCAATTGGCCTGGTTTTGTTACTGGCAACCCTGGCAACAACATATGCATGGATCAAAAGACCTATAACATGCATTTAGAAAACAAATAGTGTTAATTATCAATTCATGCAGACTTTAAGTTGGAATCAAAAGAATTAACATCAAATATATATATATATATATATATATCATCTTTAAAGAATACAGTCCTCATGGAATTAAATAATTTTATTTACAGAGCGAACTCTTGCCACCTCTGAGAAGAAAAAAAAGCATCTGCATTAATCAATGAAAAAACAAATGGTGCTGTGTTAATCTCTAGATGTAGTTTTTAGAGTACATTACAAATATTACTCTCCAGAGAATTCCATAAAAGAGAAAAATAACATGTCTTGCACAAAAACGTTTTTATAGTATTTCAACACACCCATTGGGACACAGGAACTTGCATGACAGTATATAACTACTTTAGAAGTCATTTAACTTGTGTTATGGCAGGTGTGATTTATATGGGGGCGAAAAGTCTCAGACCACAAGACACCATTTTGAATTTTTCTAATTTATTATCTTTTTTTATTATTATTACACGTTAAAATAGCAATTTACTGAAAAGTTTGATTGCTAAATTGTATTGGATTGTATGTATTCTATAATGTATTATGTGGTTTGTCCTATATTTTTGCTTAGATTTTTCTGAAGATGTTATCAAGCACTTTTTTGTTTTAAATAAAAATTATCTTGCATTTATAGCTGCCATGCTCTAGTGTTTTTCAAGTGTGACAGTAGCAGATATACATAAGGCGACCTCATTTTGAATTAATATTTTGAACCACATTAGGGCTGTGCACAGACATTTTGAGGGGCAAACCAAAACAACCCAAACCCCCACCCACCCCTGACTTATTACAAATATACCCTCCCCAACTTGAAGTCATCACATTATCCCATACACTGCATACTGGTCCTCTAAAATGCTTTGCTGATGGTGTCAAACAGTAACAGGATGACCCCCTTTTAAGTTCCCCTCTTACAAATAGGCTATAATAATAAATTTTTTAGAGTATACACTTATATTACTGTGTTATGCTAGACGCATCATGACACACATTGTGAAGACTATTCTGCTCAGTTTGAAGGAAATGTGTTATATAAATGTGTAAATCTTAAAAATGATGAAAATGCTGTTTGAATGTGTATTTGCAGAATTTTGTTTTTGAAGTGTCACTGCACTACACTTGTTTTACTAAAATTACATTTCTCCAAAACTGTATTTAAAAAAGTTAGGCTATAGAAACAAATTAAGTTATTTCACTCAAAGTGTAAGTGACTTTAAAGGCAGCAGGCGGCAGTCATTAGAAATAGCAACATGAAGGCCTACAGTAAGCTACTTTCACTTTCACGCATTCTGCCTTTTCTCCAGACGACTTTTGTCGCACTTTCATCAACCTGTACTTTGGTGAAAACCACAGGAAATAGTTAGGATATGTACACATCTATTTGAGTATTGTTATGTGTTGAGAAAATAGGCTATTTGAGAAAGCGTCCATCATGCAAATTCAAAAGTTCACTCAGTGACTGTTATAATTCGATAAAACATGGATTAGTAAATAATTGTTATGGAGGTTACACTTTATTTCGATAGTCCACTTTAGACATTCTACTAACTATAAGTAACTTTGTAACTACATGTCAACTACATGTCAACTAATTCTCATTAATTTGCAACTACATGTCTACTAACTCTCAGAGTAGACTGTTAGGGTAGGTTTAGTGTTAGTAGAATAAGTTGACAAAGAAAGTGTTAGAAGATATTAAGCAGACAGTCTACTAATACTCTACTAGCTGCTAGTTGACATGTAGTTGCAAAGTTACTTACGGTTAATAGAATGTCTAAAGTGGACTATCGAAATAAAGTGTTACCGTTATGGATATTGGTTGCGAATTAATTAACGCAAATGCTGCACTTTTTAGTGCACTTCGTGACAGAATGTCGTTTTCATTAATAAACTTTTGCCTTAGCAACTGCATTAAGAACAGTCAATGCTAAATTATTATTGAACACATGGAATAGTGACCCGGATTTTCAAAAATCAAACTTTTGAAAAGAGCTTTTGACTCGAAAATACATACTATTAAAACGAAAGCAGTTGAGAAAGACAAGCGGTCCAAACCAATCAAATGTCAGAAAACAATCACGTCAGAAAGAGGGATCCTGCTTGTTGCTGGAGCGTTTTATTTGTTGCCATTTACTAACCTGCAAACTTACTTTTTTGGAGAAACACCTAGGTGTCCTAAAAAACTACAACCTTATGCTCTTTTCAGGTTCTATATTGTAATGATTACTTATTATTTTTTGCTTATTCTTACCTTCTTATTTTCCACTTGACATACATAGACCAAAATTTGGTCTCATATGCTAGATCTAGCATAGCCTATTAGAGAGTGATTTATTTGTATAATATTTCATTTCTGATTTATTACACAATTTATGTAAAGTAGGCAGTACACAAGTACTGTGAAATACTACATAATAAAATTGAATCTGTGTGCTTAACATTTGCTGCATTATTTTTTAGTGGGATGCTGCTGG
Organism: Sinocyclocheilus rhinocerous; assembly: GCF_001515625.1. Taxonomy (NCBI): domain Eukaryota; kingdom Metazoa; phylum Chordata; class Actinopteri; order Cypriniformes; family Cyprinidae; genus Sinocyclocheilus; species Sinocyclocheilus rhinocerous. Next base: position 209,703 of record NW_015658750.1, on the reverse strand, counting down.
TTTGGCCTTCAGAGTGAAGGTTTCAGTGAGTGAATCATTGATTACACTGCATGGCAAATATTTATTTATTATTATTTTGAAATAAAATTACTATATTTAGTTCATATTAATAGTGTACATGCTTTGGGATGGTTCTGTATTGTTTTAATGGTACAGTAAGCATAAAACGTAACATGAAAATTATGTCATCATTTACTCACCCTCATTAGTTTATTTTAAAAGTTTTTAATTTCTTTGTTTTATTGTTGTGATCATTTTTTTTTCCTTTTATGTAAAGCACTTTGAATTACCATTGTGTATGAAATGTGCTATATAAATAAACTTGCCTTGCCTCATGTCGTTCCAAACATATGACTTTGTTCTGCTAAACCTAAAAGAAGGTACTATTATAGTTTTTATTAATATTTTGAATTAGTTCTTATTTTTATTTTTATTTTTCTGTGTTCTGTTTTGTTTTGTCATTTTTATTAGTCTTAGTTTTTTAATATATTTATATAATTTTTTTATTCATTTTATTTCAGTTTTAGTTATTTTATTACATTGAAAATGAGAAATACTGGCAACTAGCAGAAATAAAATAATTTTACCTTTTTAATATTTTATTCCAGTTCAGTTCAGGTTTTTTATCTATATATAAATGTTATTTGTTTCTGAAAATGTATTTTTCTTTAATAGGATAGCATATCCTGAATTCTTCAACTGCTGTCAGTGTTATTCTTAAGATGGCATCAGTCAAGGGGAAAATACAGAGAAGAGCAAGCTTAGACAGTCCACCTAACAGTGAGTTGACAAACAAACCAGAACATTTGAGCAATTACGGTTAACATGATTAACAATGAAAGATAATCTAATTTCATCTCACAGTGAGCAGAGAAACACCACTGAGGATGGTGGTCTTCGGCAAATCAAGTCGTGATCAGATCTCAGGTCTGTGATGGGGCCAGACGCCTTTACCAGAGATGAAGTTCAGGGGTTGTGCAGGAGAAAACCATAACCCTAGTCAACACACCATATCTTCAGGAAAATGACATGCCGGACAGTATACTTCATAAGGAGCTCAGGAAGGCGGTTTGTTTCTCATGTCCAAGTCCTCATGCTGTGGTGTTTGTTGTAGACCCATTTCACTTGACCTCTGACACTATGGACATTCTGAAGCCTATGGTACACTACTTTGGGGAACGTGTATTGAAGTACAAATTGATTGTTTTATACTATAAGAGAGACATGAAAAGAATACGAGCTTTAGAGAGCTTGCTGAGAATTGTGGCCAGAACTACATCTTCTTTAATGAAGAAGTTAACCAGACAGACGGTAGCCAGACACAAACATTGCTCACCAAGGTGGATGAGATGGTCTCGGAGCATGGAATGTTTTCAAACGTGGAATTTAAAGATGCTGAAAAAAGAATTCAGATAGAGGAGCGTTTCATCAAAAAATCAAAGGAGATGTTGAAGGCGCTGGAGAACCAACATTGAGGAGAAGCACTTGCCAGTGAGATTCTGAAGTATGAAGAAAAGATACAGCTGGAGTGCAGAGAGAAAGCAGAGTTGATTGTTGCAGACAAGCTTGGCTTCACAGTTAGAATTGTCGATTATGCTGTTGCAGTGGGAAAAGGAGCGTTTGTAGGTGCGCTTCTGGGATTTGCAGTAGGATATGAAGGTATGGCAGTGGGAGCTGCGTTTGGTGCTGGTCTTGGAGGTGCAGCTAATGCAGCATGGAGCTACATTTACAAATCCTTGACAGATGCCCACTGAGGGGCTCCCATAGAGGTGTGCAGTATTGACAAAAATGATATCTCAATATTTTTTTGTGATTTTTTGATAATGATAATTAAACAATATTTTGCTTAATGTGTTTTTGTACTGACTGGTTTAGGCCTCTCATGGATAAATAAACATGACATTAAAACTGTAGGTGGCGGCAAGTCCCATAATGAATTATTAGTAAGTGATTCATTGAATCATTCATTCAAACGATTTGTTCAAAATTAATTTAGAAATTAAGCAAGTGGCTGTCTTTATGAATGGATTTTTGAATCACTGACTCAAATGTTTAGTTAAAAAACAGATCCATTCAGGAACTAAACGCTGCAGTGTTGCTCTGAGATGCACAAATGTTCTGCTTTGGCTTTGTTTGGAATTATTTTCATTGGTGAAACTGCCGAAACATACATTTTTTTGTGAACTGTTGTATAAAGTTAATAGCCACTTCAGTGATCGCGCTCACGGGCTAATATTCATGAAAACGGCACTCTTGCTTGCTTGATTTTATATCATATCTTATGAATATAAATAACAACCCATACAGGGATATATTTTGCACTCCTAACTTGAATAATAGGAGCATTTTTACTGCACTCTAATAGACTGCATCACACAGTGAATGCTTTTGGACTTTCAAAATGTGTTTTTGTTTGTTTGTTTTTGCAGAGTGCGTAACATACTCGATAATGTCAGCTCACATTTCGTTAAAACAATAATTATGATATTAGACGATAAATATTGCACACCCCTACCTCCCACATGCATGATGCATTTAAAAGCTGAATTGGTTGGCTTTAAACATTGTCTGGAAGTAAGAAAGGTAAGGATTTTTTTTTTTTTTTTGAATGCACAATGATAAAATGAGGGTTTCTGTGGATGAAGTAGTCACTACATTTGCCAATGTTTGTCAAAGATTGTTTTGTCATAGCCTTGTGGGCAGCTACTGAGTTTCAGTGACAGCTTGAGGTCCCATCCTGATCCTTTTGCCTTTTTAAAAAATCTCTACTTTTTTTGCCACTCATTAGCAAAGCACAAACTATAAAAACATATTTTAACTTAATTTGAATATAAAAATAGTAGAGCTATTTGGAAATCATGAGTAATTGTCAAACACTCGTAAAACTATGAAAGTGTTCTGACCCAATAATCTTTACAGCTGCCACATCTGACTGTGATGGCTATATAGCCATTATTTTGTAATCAAAACAGAATTATTGCTGGTCTTTGACAATAATTGCAAGTCACTTTAATGATTTTTATTGATATTTGATATCGTCCTTTGTCTAGGGCGTTTCCAAACTTTTGGAGGGCACTGTGTGAATATATATATTATTTTTTATTCATTTTAAACTGTAAATATGTTTGAATAAGAGATTGTATATGATATGTTTATTTGTGAAAAATATAAACTATTCAGTTTTACAAAATTTGTGGTATAAAGTTGTACATTTGATATTTTGTTTAAATTAAAATAATACCATTTACTGCAACACTTTAAAGCTATTTGAGTCTATTTATGATCTGCTAAGCTATGTGACTCAGTGTCCGGCTCCTCCCCTTGCTGAAAACACTCCTGTGTACTTTATGGTCTAGTTCACTTTATGAAACTCACCATAGGAGACGTGAACGACTCTCTTTATCTGCTGAAGTACAGGTAAGATCCAATGAGATTACCATTAACTATTGGCCTGTAATTTTAAATGTTAGTTCACAATGTAAAGGGCAACAGGTACAATACAGCTTTTTAAAAAGATTATACAAAGAAGTGGTAAATATTTGGATTATGTAATTGTATAATACAATTACATTTTGAAATGCACAGTTAATTTTTAAGTTTGACCAATTACTAAATGTTTATAGCTGCCATTTCAAAAACATGTCTGGAAATCTGTCCCGAAACCTGCTAGATAAATATTTAGATTTGTCCTGATGACGACATGAGGTTTCTGGTTGAACTTGTTCTTCTCCAAACTACACGCTCAACAGAGGCCTCTGAAGATCCCCATTACACTCAATGGAATGCTACACAAACCCATTATATAAGTGTTTGGAAATATTTACATAGACACAATAGCTCAAGCTTTCCTCTGTAAATGATGGTAGTTGCAGAAAGTCAAGTTAGCCTATAAAGAGTGCAGCATAATGTGTGTTTTTTTTTACCCTGGTGTGTTAAAAAAGTCTGACAAGAATTTTCCAGTCTCTTATAGTTAATGTGTTTCCATCCAACATCAGACCATCACTACTAACTTATTCATGGTTACTGGGGCAAAACAGGCTATACAAATAGCCATATTTTGTGCACCACACATTTATTAAATTACATGAAGTTGTGAACTTATACACTGAACTTATACAGGGTTTATGCAGGTCTTAAAAAGTCTTAATTTGCAGATTGAGGATTTAAAAGGTCTTAAAGCAGAAGTCGTGAATTCGTAAAGTCATGGCTTTAAGTATTTCATGCATTACAATAAAAATTAATTTCTTCCTCAATATTTTTTCTTGTTTTCCAGTAAAAATATCAAAACATCCTTAAATTAAGATGTGTTTACTTGAGATGCAAAATATATATGAAATCCTGTTTTCTTCTTAATACAATTAAGTGAATTAAGGGAGCCGAGGTATGCAAGCCGTATTTAAAAAAATGTTTTATTTGGTCAAATTAATTAAAAAGTAATGTAGATCAGCTGGAAGTTGTATTTTTAAGTGTTGCTAATACAACTCATTGACATTTACATGTAGGGGTCATATTGATGTATTGTGTTCCCTTCAATTTATTCATTAAATTTTCTTTACTTGGTCTTAAAAGTTATTTATACAATCTTAAATTTACTTTCATAAATCCTGCAGAAAACCTTTTATAAAAGAGGAGAATTTTTAAATTAACCCCTTTATTCTTGTCAGTACATGTTATGCTTTCGAACACTAAATTTGATACATTTTATTTGATACATTCATTTGATACATGGTATATTTATGTGCACATTTGGTACTGTCCATGCATCATCCATCATGGAATATTCAACAAATAATTTCAGAGCAATTTCAAAGTGGAAATGTTGCTATTTTCAAAAGCAGGAAAAGACAAGGATAAAAATAGTTTGACATGCCTTACGACAGTGTTTTTAAAAGGGTCGTAATTAAATGTGATTTGCAATACAGCATAGTACTTTCAGGTTTATTCTGAAGGTCTTGTGACATTGTGATTTCTCAGGGATGGAATCTTCCATCAGTCTCCTGTCCGAGAAGCATTTCTTGTGCTCTCTGTGTGAGGAGATCTTCAGCAACCCAGTGACAACGCCCTGTGGACACAGCTTTTGTAAAGCATGTCTCCGTGTTTACTGGAGCCGCAGCGGGTCAGACGAGTGTCCTCTCTGTAGGAGGGACTTTGTCTCCAGACCCCACATCAGTGTAAACCGCATACTGGCAGATGTCACTGAAAACTACAGGAAGACACGTTTGGCTGCTAAATCCAAGTTCTTCAGTATGGATGAACTTCAAGATGAACCTGTGAGTTCTTTCATTTAAAAAACATAAATGTGTACTACCATTATACTACATATTTTCTAAAGAACTGTCTTAACCAAGGCTACATTTAGTCACTCAAATAATACAGTTTTAAATAACTATTTTCTATTTGAATATATTTTAAATATTAATTTATCTCTGAGTCAAAGCTGAATTTTATTTTTAGCATCATTACTCCAGTCTTCAGTGTCACATGATCCTTCAGAAATCATTCTGATATACTGATATAATCAAATTCTGATTTGCTGATCAAGAAACATTTCTTGCTTTATCAATGTTGAAAACAGTTGTGCTGCTTAATATTTTTGTAAAAAAAAATGTGATACATTTTTCTCAGGATTCTGTAAGTTGCTTTAGATAAAAGCATCTGCTAAATTAATAAATGTAAATGTAAAGACCAGCATGTATTTGACAGTCTTTACTGTCACTTTTGATCAATGTAATGCTTCGTTGCTACTGAAGAGAATTAAATTTTTTTTTTTTTTTTTTTTTTAAATAAAACCGACCCCAAACTTTTGAACGGTACAGTAAAGAATCAGTCAAACTCCACTACACAAAGTAAATTAAGTGGTTTTTAATGATTAACACAACATTCCTTAAACAAACAAAAAAAAATATTTAAAATGTTGTGGTTTTGTTCTTCACTCATGCACTACAAACAGAAGGATGCAGGAGAGGTGGAGCAAATGATTCAGGGAAGATTGAGAAAGATTGAAAAACTTCAGAATTCCTTAAAGCTCCTAAAGGTATGTGACCGATTGCGACCCATTGAATAAAACCATGACCGCAAATAATATTTCAATAAATAATGAGCAAATGTTTTATGTTGGGGTGCATTATTCCTTTAAACTTGCTGCATTTACAATATTATATAATATACAATATTATAATCATATTATCACATCATATGATCGTCTGTTAATTTTAGGTGATTTTAATATTCACGTTTGCTGTCCTGAAAAGCCCATGGTTGCTGAGTTTATCCATGTTTTAGATTCTTTTGGTTTTATTCAGCATGTTGATAAGGCTACACATGTACTTGGCCACACCCTGGACCTTATCATGTCTTATGGGTTTTCCATTGATAACATAAACATTGAAGATGCTTGCTTTTCAGATCATAAGCCCATTGTATTTAATGTCACCCTATCTAGCTTTTTGAGTACTATAAAAACTACAGGTTTTTATTCTCGTTGCATCAACTCTCTCACTGCTAATCAGTTTTCAGATATGTATCATAGTAATGAAGTGTCCACAGCAATTTCAGTTGCTGCTGAACATTCCTCAAGTCCAGATGATCTAATTTCTCTCTTTAACTCTTCTTGTTCAGATATCCTGGATTTTATAGCTCCCCTGAAATATAAATGTCCAAAATTTAAATCACAACCATGGCTGGATGACTCCACTCGTTCGCTTAGACAGATTTGTCGAAAAGCAGAGCGGCGATGGAAAAAAGATCATCTTACGGTCTCTGTTGACATTTTTAAAGAATCCCTGGAGAACTTTCAGAAGGCAGCAAAAATAGCTAGAGCTAAATACTTTTCTGATATTATCAATAAACATTCTCATACCCCTAAAATCTTATTTAGCACTATAAATTCAATAATTAATCCTCGCATCTCATATGAAGTTGAACAATCACCAGATATTTGTGAGAGATTTTTGAGATTTTTTTATTGAAAAGATTGCTGGCATTCAATCTTCATTTGCTCCTCTTTGTTCTAGCTCTTTGGTCGACTGTTCAGTTTCTTCAGCTACCTTGTGCAGCTTTCAGCCGGTGTCTCTCTCTGAGTTAAGGGAATTAGTGATGCAGACGAAATCTTCAAATTCAACTTATGATGCTGTTCCCTCTGACTTTTTTAAAGTTGCTTTTGATACAATTGGTCCTAGTATTCAAGTAATTATTAATTCTTGCTTAGTTTCTGGCACTGTCCCTGCGTTTTTGAAGCATGCAGTTGTCCAGCCATTGCTTAAAAAACCCAATGCCGATATTAATTGCTTGAATAACTATCGTCCTATTTCAAAACTCCCATTTCTTTCAAAAGTTCTGGAAAGAGTTGTCCTGTCACAATTACTTCCTTTTTTAAAATCAACTCATATACTTGAACCTTTTCAATCAGGTTTCACTACCCACCACAGTACTGAAACAGCTTTGTTAAAAGTGATGAATGATTTGCTACTGTCGGTTGATTCTGGTGATAATGCAGTTTTGGTTTTATTGGATCTTAGTGCTGCCTTTGATACAGTTGATCATAATATCCTTCTGTCACGCCTTGAACATTGGGTGGACATAAAGGGTACAGCACTTAACTGGTTTGAGTCGTATCTGAAATCCAGGTCATTTTCAGTGTATGTTGGCCAGTTTATCTTGAATTTTAAATGTGCTCTATAAATAAAACTTACTTACTTACTTACTTACTTACAATTACAATAGGCTATTTCTGAAAGAAAACCTGTTCTTCCTCCAAACAGAGCACATGTCTCCGAGAGGTTCAGGAAAGTCAAAGGGTGTTTTCTTCTCTGTTGAGCACCTTAGAAAAGAGCCATAAACTGGTAGTGGCAGCAGTTGAGCAGAAACAAAAAGAGGCGGAGAAAAGAGTTGAAAGGCTTGTAAAAGACCTGGATAAAGAAATCCTTGAACTGGAAAATGGACACACCAACCCTGAGCACTTGGATGACAAGGAGCGTCTTAAAAAGGTAACCACATCTAATTTCTCTTTTGATAACACAGTGAATCAACATTTTATAAAAGTTTTGTTTCGCTTTTATTATTGATGTTTCTTTATGAAGATTGACATGCTGAATATGAAAATCACATTACTTTTTGTGTATCATTGACAGTGCATAAAAACAAACAAACAAACAAAAAAAATGTTGATAACTCATACAAGCTAATCTGCTATTACTTATGCATACAAATTATGATACATACTTAGCTAACAACAACAGTTTAGCATAAACAGTTACCAAAAGTGAGTCGTCCAAAACTTCAGAAGGGTACGTTGGATGATTTTTGTCTTTTTTGACTAGGCCCACAATGTTCTGTAATGTTCCAGAAAGCAGCAGAATATTCCAGAAACTTCTTGAATGTTCCCATCTTTGCAAAAGCAAAATATCTTTAAAAAACATGCAAAATTAGTACAAAAACTTATCTGTACTATACCAATGTTTCATACTTAATGTTAGAAGTTCTCAAATTGATCTGTCCTAAATATTATGTTACGTATTGTAAAGTATTGATCTCCCCAAAGTGAAAATTCAGTAATTATTTAATCACCTTCATGTTGTTCAAAATTTGTATGTTCTATTTTTTTTTTCAGTGCTACATGAAGTATTTTTTTAAGAATCTTTACACAGCTCCTTCCACACAACTAGTGAAGTCTGTTCCGAAAAGGCTCAGAAAGAGCCAATGAGCACAATAAAAGTAGTCAATATGACTTGTGCGTTATATTCAAAGTCTTCCGAAGTCATGCAATAGCTATAAGTAAAGAACAGATTCAAATTTATGTTGTTCTTATTTGAAAATCTTCCCTTTTGCCGTATTCTAATGACTGATTCTCCATCCTGTAACTTGGCACATCACATTTGGTTTTGAAGTCAACACAATGCCTGTAGGATGTATTAAATATCAGACTGAAAAAATAACAGCATACAGATTTGGAACAACATAAGGGCAAGCAAATAATGACATCATTTTTATTTTGGGTGAAGTTTTCCTTTTAGCAAGTATTGCATAGTATAGAATAAATGACATATTTTCATCTACAGAGCTTCAGTGATATACCGCGAGCAATGAGAGACTGGTCTAAATTCACACTGGAGACTGATCCTTGTGTTGGCTTCACCGAGCAGGCTGTGGTGGACTTCATGGATACAGTCACGATGGAAGCTAAAAGACTTTCTAAAGCTGGTATGACTGCATGATTAAAATAACACTACAGTATATGCTTCAGTATTTCATACTGTCCTCAGTTTGTCCTTCTGCTTTTAGTAGGCTACATATTTTATCATCATATGTATGCTTTCTTTAGCATTTAAAACATTAATGCCATGTTCTGGGGTCAAAAGCTGTACAATTTTAATGTATGACCACATTTTTCTTCAGATAACATAAATGGTGATGATACATCCACACCAGTAGGTGGCAGAATAAAGTCCAAGACCGTTGTGGTATTTGGCAGTGAAATAACAGATTTGTTCATGTTTCAAAAGTAAACAAATTTACTATATACAGTGCTGGGTATTAACTGCGTACATGTAATCTAGATTATGTAATCAGACTGCAAAAATTAAGTACTTGTAATCAGATTATATTACATTTTAAAATGCTTATAATGAGATTACAGTTACTTTTTTGTTGATTACATGATTACATTTTATTCACACACACATTTTATAATTCACCCCAGTTCATTTTTTCTTTTAAATTTTCCCTTCTAAATGAACATACCACTTATTCATGAGACTACTTGAAGTTACTAAACACTGCTGATGCATAGCTGTGAAATAGGATATGTCTTCATCATATACAGTGATCTTCACTAATTATTAATATTGGAAGCCTGGACAAAAATATTTCAAGCCTGGAAGACGTTGGCCATGTAATGTGGACTTCATGGATACAGTCACGATGGAAGCTAAAAGACTTTCTAAAGCTGGTATGACTGCATGATTAAAATAACACTACAGTATATGCTTCAGTATTTCATACTGTCCTCAGTTTGTCCTTCTGCTTTTAGTAGGCTACATATTTTATCATCATATGTATGCTTTCTTTAGCATTTAAAACATTAATGCCATGTTCTGGGGTCAAAAGCTGTACAATTTTAATGTATGACCACATTTTTCTTCAGATAACATAAATGGTGATGATACATCCACACCAGTAGGTGGCAGAATAAAGTCCAAGACCATTGTGGTATTTGGCAGTGAAATAACAGATTTGTTCATGTTTCAAAAATAAACAAATTTACTATATACAGTGCTGGGTATTAACTGCGTACATGTATCTAGATTATGTAATCAGACTGCAAAAATTAAGTACTTGTAATCAGATTATATTACATTTTAAAATGCTTATAATGAGATTACAGTTACTTTTTTGTTGATTACATGATTACATTTTATTCACACACACATTTTATAATTCACCCCAGTTCATTTTTTCTTTTAAATTTTCCCTTCTAAATGAACATACCACTTATTCATGAGACTACTTGAAGTTACTAAACACTGCTGATGCATAGCTGTGAAATAGGATATGTCTTCATCATATACAGTGATCTTCACTAATTATTAATATTGGAAGCCTGGACAAAAATATTTCAAGCCTGGAAGACGTTGGCCATGTAATCATGTTTATTAATGTTTTATGATTTCATTAATTATTAGTTTTGTACACAGTAATCAAATAATCACAATAATCACTCCATGTGATAAACAAGTTAGGTCAATAGATCTAAAAGTAATCAAAAAGTCAATCAAAAAGTATATATTGTACGGTACATATACATTTTTCTGCCATTGGAGAAAAATGTGGTGTAGTTAGCAGAAGCTAACTGATTAAGCTAACTCGCTAAACCATGATCTTTGAGAGCAACTTAAATAACACAGCATCATTTTGTATGCCATTGATGTTTCAAATGCAATTTGCTATTTTTCAGAACTGAAGAGACTGCAGAAGTACTCAGGTGTGTCTTCATTGTACATTTATAGATGTTTTTTTATATATATAGAATTTGTTTTCTGTCATTGTTTCATTGTTTTGCAAAGCTAATCATCCATCTTCCTTTTCAGTTGATGTAAATCTGAATCCTCGGACAGCTCACACTTACCTCTACATCTCTGAGGACAGGAAGGAGGTTAGACATGCGAATAAACGTCAAGAAGTCCCAGAAAACCCCAAAAGGTTTGACCGTGTGGCAAACGTAATGTCCAAGGAAGCCTTTAGCTATGGAAGACACCTTTGGGAAGTGGAGGTTGGAGACAAGACTGACTGGGATCTGGGAGTAGCCAAACAATCTGTCAACAGAAAGGGAAAATTCACAATATGTCCAGCCAACGGCTTCTGGGTGCTTAGCTTAAAGAATGGCACCCAGTTCACTGCCAACACATTCCCTCCAACTTTCTTCAGCCTCAGTCACAAACCTAAAAGAGTGTCTATTTACCTGGACTATGAGGAGGGACGTGTGTCTTTCTATTGTTTGGATACCGGGACTCATATCTACACTTTCAAAGATGCTTTCACAGATAAGCTCCACCCCATCTTCAGCCCGGGACGACCCCATGGGGAAAAGAACACTGCTCCCCTTATCATCAGCAGTAGCTGCTGCAGCATCTGAAACAATATGCTAGCTCTTACAGTTCTTTCACTTTCTTTACCATTGCCATTATAGGATGCAATTAATTGTATTATTATTATCATTACAAAAATTACTTTTTATTTATTACTGGTGCTTGCTAAAACCTTATTTTTTGATGTGACTAACATACTAAAGCACATGTAAAGTACTTGATTATAATTTTAACTTATCTGTGTTTTTTGATATTACACTTAAAGTTAATATAATTTAAATTGCAGCGTTGCCTTTGTCATTATGAATGTGTAATTATAAATTAATTTAAATACCATGACTTTCAATAGAAATCACATAGTTCACCATTATTGATGGTCACGTTTGGCAGTACACTTTAACCATATTTCAAATACAATAATTATGAAATTACATACAGTATAAAGCTACGCTTAAGTCCTACATAAGTGGGTAAGCTAAATGCATTTAATATACATTTAAACTATAATAAATGATAATTTAATTGTAAGTAACAATAATTTAAAAGTTAAAAGTAATTTAATTTGATTTGCAATTAAGTATATTCTTTTAAGGTATATTATTTCCATAATAAGTACCATTTTAAATTTATTCTAAAGTGTACTTCCTTTTCATAGGGGACCACATAGCAACATGCTAAGAAACACTCAGATCACTTTAGCAACACACAACATCGCAGCAGCATCATGGCGGTGAAATGTAGTTATCATTACAATTTATATAGGTTATGATAATCAAATTATGATGATTCATTTTTTATTTAAATTAACAAAATCCAATCTTTTGAAAATGTAGAAGATTCTAATCCAAAATTCCACAATTGTACTTTTATGTATGTATTTATTTATTTATTCCTTAAATGTTATTTGTAACTTTACACATATGCCATTGTCATGAGACATGAATGTAAGACTTTAACATATTGTACTCACTCTGTGAACTTTTATGAAAGTGAAATGAATGAAAGGTAGTAAGAAACGACGGAGTTCACTTCAAGGAACAAGAAGGCAATGGATGAAAAAGAGGACTAGATGGATGGGTTGGGGATGGAGGAGAGCGAGGGCGAGAGAACAGCGAGTCATTGTGCTGGTACACCAGGCACTGGGAGACACACTCAAGACACATTAACGCATTCACACACTGACACAAACGCGCACATAAGCGCATGCTTCTGCCCACCGCTACACAGACCCGAGCTGGTATCCCAGAGGGCAGCACTTCACTCCTGTCCTTGCCTCTGAATCTTACAACCCAAGTGACATTCACTCTAGCTGAGCCTCTTCAGAGGTCTGAATCTGTAGGTTTCACCTCCATCACAGGTTTATGGCATTTCGGGTCAAGCTCTGTATCCAGATCGAAGGTAGCCAAAGCAAGAAGTTGGAGGATTAGCAGATGAGTGACTGTGGAAGGAGTTAAACTTCAGAGACTTTGTTGTCGTCCATCAGGTAACAACAATTTCAGTAATTTATTATGGAAATCAGAAGTATGGTTCAGCAAATAACTTGATATGTTACTAAAAGAACTAACAATTTTGTCTAGGCTGTTTTTAAACGTAAGGTTCACGATTGAGACTAAATGCTTGTGCAGCACTGTTACAGCAGCATTCAGAATTGACATAAACAGACTCAGGTCTACGTGGCCCACTCTGAATGTTTCAAAGAAAGCTTCTTGTGTCCAGAGGCTCCTCATGTTTTTCTGAGATAATCCACTCACCCCACCAGGCGTAGCTCTACACCCACCGCAGTGTGAAAAGAACCCATTCTCTCGGATGTATAGTGAATCCAGTAATGCTCACTGTACATAACAGTGCCCAAATATTTATGTATAAAACCACATGAATATTGAATAAAGGAATGTTCTGGGTTACAAGTTAAGCTGCATAAACAGCATTACCACAGAAATGTATTAAAAACAGCATGGTATGATACAATAGAAGCACATAGGACCAGGTATTAAACAATAAAATAAACACAGTTTCAGTAATATTGCCAAGTACGGTGGGTTTACACTGCAAGATTTAAGTGCTAATTTTCACATGTTAATGGATTAGTGACAAAAGCCTGAAGTCGAAAGCAAATGGGTGCTTGTTCACATGACGATCTGAAAAATTTACATTGCAGATGCCCAAGAGATATTTAGCAGCTTTAATATCTAGACTTGTCTGTGACTCCAAATCCTGCCAAGTGAAATGTGTTTTGACTGGAAAAGACCTCAGCAATGACAGACAGTTGTGTAGAGTGAAACCAACAGCAATCCAACGACTTTGAAAGTTGTATAGTGCATGGGCAGCATTAGACATTACACTTGTTAACATGTGACTAGTGTGATGAATCACTGACCTTATCTTATAATCTTTCTGTAATCTAATCTCTCATCTTTAATGTCATAACCACGTAATACCACTAAACCTGACAAACAACACACGCATTAATACCAGAAAGTGGCTTTTTACCTGGACCAAAAAGATATTCTACTCACAGGATGATCTCTGGAATGGATAACCAGAAGTTTGTCCGCTTAAAAAGGTCGATTTAGGCAACTGTACAGCTCACATATGTTTACTGAGTAACACATATGTACATTAACAAAAACATGAGCTTTACTTTTCTGACTTAAACCTTCTTTAACACTGGTTGTTGTGACCACAGGTTTTGCCTATTTTAAAACCAATTGAAATTATCTAAAAAAAATAAAAAATAAAAAGGTACCTTTAGGGGTACAATAGCTTGTCACTGGGATATTCCCCTGAAAAGGACATCTTTGTGCCTTATCTATAGGGTCTTTCGCACCGCGGGAACCTTTTCATAGTACCAGAACTAATTGTGGAACTACCCACTTTTTGGCGTTTTCGCACCGCCGGAACTGGGTGCGATTTTAGTACCGGACTGCCTTTTTCGAGAACCAAATTAGCTCCTACTCCGGAGCAGGGTCTAACCAGCACAACTGGTACTAATCGTGACGTAAGTAGACATTGATTGGCCAAACGCGTACGAAAACGCCCTCACCCGCCTTGATTTAAAACGCCGTGTAAACATTGTGTCAACTTATTTCGCAAGTATGGAGAACAGCGATAGATGGACGGACGCTGAAGTGCAGGCACTTGTAGCAAATGTAGCACTGCCAGTTGTCGTTGGAGATTCTTAGTCCTCCTTTCCGTTCTTTCAATCGCTTTACGTATACGTCGACTTTCCATGTCCATTATTGTGAAACCCGCGAGACACAACAAAAACACAGCTCCAATCACAGCGTCCTCCATCCTCCTGTTGTTAATGATGTTCTTCTTTGTTTCTGTTGTTGAATGCCGCGCACAAATGACGATGCTGTCGACCGGCTTACGTCACTTCTTAGTACACACTCTCGGTGCGAATGCAACCCTTTAAATGGTACTGGGAAATAGTTCGCGCAAAATCGTTCCAGTACTTTAGTACTGTACATTTAGTTCTGGAACTAAAGCGGTGCGAAAGGCCCTTATCCCTAAACAGTTATAGTAGTACCTCATAGGTACTCTAAGGTACTTAAATGCACCTTATAGAAGTAGATAAGGTATAAAGTTGGCCCTTTGAGGGTACTACCCCAATGACAAGCAATTTTGCACATTTTCTTGCAGCATATGCCACAAATGCTGTCGATAGAGCTTAACCCATGGGTGTCCTGAGTGCTCCTGTAGGGCCAGCTTCCAAAAAAAAACTTATTTCGAACCCTAGTCAAACACTGGTGTGTTTTGGCAGGTTGTAACTAAATTCTACAGGACATTGGCCCTCCAGGAGCAGGATTGGTAACACCTGGCATAACTTGAGCCCAGAACTTCTCTTTAAGACAGGTGTGCTCCTGGAGGGCCATGTTCCTGAGTTTAGCTCCAACACACCTGCTTGGAAGTTTACAGTGATCCTGAAGACCTTGATTAGCTGGATCAGGTGTGTTTAATTACAACTTTGCTGGATGGTGGCCGTCCAGGAGCAGGATTCTACATGACTGGTTTAAGGCCATTCATATTTTAGAAACATTTGGAAGAGTCAAGAATTCAAGTCCTGTCAGTGTGTGTTTTTTGGAGTTTGTATACTGTAACAACATACTATAACTTTCTGTAACTTATACGCATTCATTTGTTCCAGTCTTTAGGTCCACTTGTCAGTCTACTCTCTTCATTTATTGGAACTCACTTTGGAAAGACTTTGTCTTCGCAATTCTCACTGGCGTTGAAGTCTATCGAAGGCTTCTGTCTGTGCTATCCATTGGACTCTTCCAAGTGATCATTCTTGGAAAAGATTCCCCATGGCAACTACCGGCATGCAGCTGTTTGGCCTGGTCCTGTCCATCATGGGCTGGGTGGGTGGGTTCCTGGTGTGCACCCTGCCCATGTGGAGGGTCACCGCCTTCATCGGAAACAACATTGTTACGGCGCAGATCACATGGGAGGGCCTGTGGATGAATTGCATTTGGCAAAGTACAGGGGAGATTCAGTGCAAGGTCTATGACAGCCTGCTGGCTCTTCCTAGTGACATGAAGGCCGCCCGGGGTCTGACGGTTCTCGCTTTGCTCATCTGCACCTTGGCGCTCACGCTGGGTGTTCTGGGTGTTAAGTGTACCGAGTGCGTGGGCCTCCCAAGCCTCAAGGCGCGCTTGGCCCGTGTGTCCGGTGTGCTCTTTGTCATCGCGGGGTTCCTCATCCTTGTACCTGTCTGCTGGACGGCCCATTCTATCATCAGGGATTTCTATGACCCCTATGTGGCGGCCCCTCACAAGCGTGAGCTTGGCCCCGCACTCTACCTGGGCTGGGGGGGTTCGGCTCTGCTTTTGATCGGTGGATCGCTCCTCTACGCAGGGTCCAATCCCCCTGGGATTCCCTCTTCTCCTACATTTAGCAGTGGCGAGAGCAGCCCACGTCGAGCGGGTGGACCAGCCCAGGTCAAGGGTTATGTTTAATGGCCAGCATCGACACACCAGTCCCCAAAAGCCTTCTCTGCTAGAGTTTCCCATTGTGATAGATTCAAGTTAATTTTAATCTATTTTTTATCATTCAGAATATTTCTGTAGTGTGATAGAGGTATGAATAGAAATGTGAAATCAAGTTTCCTTGCCACCTCTAATGTCCACTTATAAGTCTGTCTTTCTTTGTGTTTGTCTATTATGTTATTCAATAATAAAACCTTAAATCCTTTATAGTGTCATCTCATGAATTTTTTGGAGATCTGTCTGTTTATTCAGATTGATGATGTCACTCATGTTACTTAAAGGGATAGTTCACAAAAAAATTTAATTCTGTCATAATTTTTCTCACCTTCATGTTGGTCTAAACCTGTATGACTTCCATTCATCTTTGAAACACAAATGAAGATATTTTTTAATGAAATCTGAGTCATTTCTGTCACTGAAGGGCATTACACAAAAACATTGACTTTTCTAAAAGTTTATAAAGACATCGAAGAGTTTTGCAAAAGGTTTCATGCATTTACGTGACACAAGAACAAACCTCAATGGTTCTGGTACGGCGAACAAGTACGGTTTACCATATTTGTGCTCTATGTCTGTGTGTTGATCAATGTTTATATGTGAATAAAAGACTAAATTAAACCTGTTCATAAAGTGATCATGTTTCTTCAGAAGACTTGGATTCATTCATTCATATAGATTACTTTAACAAAGTCTTTATGAAATTTTGTCAAAGTTTTGGTGACATGGACTTTTTTAATGAAAGGACAGAAATCTCTCAGGTTTCATTTAAAATATCTTAATTTGTGTTTATAAGAGAGACGATAGTCTTATGGCAGAATATTATTTTTTAGGTGAACTGTCCCTTTAAGATGCTAACATTAATGAATAAATACATCTTTAAGGTAATTAAGTTAAAGGTCATTCACAAACTTTGGATTTACAGAATATCTGATACACATGTAATTCCAGATAAGTCAAGTCAAGTCACCATTATTTATATAACGCTTTATACAATACAGATTGTGTCAAAGCAGCTTTACAGTGTTAAACAGGAAAAGCGTGTGCTGATAATGCAAGAGGACAAACGAAAACAGTCAGTTTATCAGTTAAAATCAGTTCATTGTTGATTCAGTGATGTCAACGTGCAGCTCAGTTCAGTTCTTTTCCAATAGTGTCTGTGCAATCAAGTCAACAAACAATGTTGCCAGAAATTAAATGTCCCCAACTAAGCAAGCCAAAGGTGACAGTGGCATCCAAACTCCATTGGTGACAGAAATGGAGAAAAAAATAGACCTTTGGAGAAACCAGGCTCAGTTGGGGGGCCAGTTCCCCACTGGCCAGACGGAACAAGCATGGTGTGGTTTAATTTCAGGCTGCAACGCACGTCAGATAAACCTCTACCTCTCATGTAAACAGTTTAAATGAAGCCATTCTTGGCTTGTGTTGTCTCAGCTCTCTGAGCATCTCTGGCTGTTGTTATAGGGGCTGCTTCTACAGACAGCAGTACAATACCACTGTATGTTGCACCACCAGGACAACATTTACAATAGCTGCATTGTTTACTGCGCCAGGTAGTGACTCATGTATGACCTAATGCTACGAGTGAAAATCCAGGGTTATAAAATATAGAAAAGTGGTTATTGTTGTCTTGACTGCTGGAGTATAAGGGATAAAGGAACCTAGGCAGAGGGTGATTGGCACAAGGGCTTATTTTTATATAAGGGACAAGTGTTATATTCAGGTAGCTCTTTCACATTACTTACTGTACAAGGGAGTTGAAGATACAGCATTGTTTGCAACAAATATACAGTATAAATCATGCAGTGACTGGTGCACTCAAAGTTTCTGCTTATTCTCATTTCTTACCACAATGATCAATACAAAATTACTTTACTGTGTTGTTGTGATAGCAATAATGGCCAATTATGCAGATAACTGCTTACATTATATATATATATATATATGGCCAGCAGCCATATCACCCTGTAGCCCAAGACTGGTTGCCCACTGACTAAGCAGGGCTGTACCTGGATGGGAGACCTCCAGAGAAAACTAGGTTGCTGCTGGAAAAGGTGTTAGTGATGCCAGCAGGGGGTGCTCACCCTGCAGTCTGTGTGGGTCCTAACGCCCCAGTATAGTGACGGGGACACTATACTGTAAAAAGCACCGTCCTTCTGATGAAACGTTAAACCGAGGTCCTGACTCTCTGTGGTCATTAAAAATCCCAGGATGTCCTTCGAAAAAGAGTAGGGGTATAACCCCGGCATCCTGGCCAAATTTGCCCATTGGCCTCTGACCATCATGACTACCTAATCATCCCCATACACTGATTGGCTTCATCACTCTGTCTTCTCTCAACCAATAAGCTGGTGTGTGGTGGGCGTTCTGGCACA